>NC_056738.1:340069641-340157141 GCF_019279795.1 Protopterus annectens | reverse complement strand
GCAAGTAACATCGGAAAATCACCTCCGGCCACCACTCCACACCAGCAATAACTTAAGGGGGCACATGTTGTGGGACCCTTTCTGGGTTTCTCTTTGAATATAAAACACAAAACATAGTATTGATTAAAAGTGGAAAGTCAGACTCATGAATTGGCTAGTTCAGTTGGCAGTACTTGCATGCATTATTGGGTAAGAGCCATTTTGTTGTGAAGAACAACTGCAAGACTCTGTGGTTTGAGTTGGCAATGTTACTGGGCCATCCTCTTAATGTATATGTTTTATCCAGCTCTGTACTTTTTAAATGTCGAGTATTGGCTTGAAAAGCCCTGACTCTTTGAACAGTTCAGTCTTAAACTGTTTTAAATGAAATGACTCACCTTGTAGGTAACTGTGTAACTGTTGTATAAAAATGAAAGCAAGTTCAATAAATAAGTCCTGGAACTTAAGTTTTCTTCCATACTGGGCTCTCATGCTCGGAGGAAGGGGTAGTTACCTAAAATGAACACCTTTGAGAATAAATATGTTGGAAACAACTTCTTATTTTTGTAGTAACGGTTTTGAAAGTGCAAAAGTTATTTAAATATAACTTGCTCTGAATGGAAAAAAATAGCTCTCAGCCCAATTGATTAAAAAAAACATTAGCAAGCTGTAATACAATAACATGACTTTAATGCAAACTTAAACATTTTAAGTTTTACCACCTCTGATTAAAACAAAGAACAATGAGCCATTGCTGTAAGCTGTTTTGTGATCTCAGAACAAAAATAATAAGGGATGGGAAGGACTTTTGCATCCCCCACTTAACTTTGTTTACTGTAACATTGTCTAGTGGGCTTTTTTAGCTGTAAAGTCTCAGATTTTTTAAATTACAATTTGTCTTTAGGCTTTTGCATTCAGACACTTGAGATTTATTGTTTTCAGTGACCAAGATTTTTCCAGGAAAATCATTTGTTTTTATGTTGTTTTTAAACATGAAGCTTTAGTCCTGTTGAATCCTCTGACTTCATTATTATGTTAATAGCTTAAAAGACAAACATCACATTTAAAATTTAAGCTCCCATTTCATCTTTTTTGTTACATGGCTGGCTTTGAAGACTCAAAAGCTGGTGACCCTTCAATCTAGCTGCTTAAAGTTAACAGTTGATAATGCATGCTGTACTGCTTGTTATAGATAGAAACTGAATAATAAAATGTTTCGTTAATGCTTCACTTCATATGGCCTGACCATAGCTAAGATATTTTATCTTAGTATGCAGTGAAATATAATTGGTGAAAGTACAGTAAAGAATTGCCATGCTGCCAAATAATATCTACATTGTTGGCAGAACAGGGTCCGACCAGAAAAGGGTCATACAGCTACTCTGCTTTACCTCTAAGGTGAGTCTATTCCATAAAAGAGGTATTGTCTGTAAAAGATATCTATCCCACCAACGGATACTGTTTTTGCTTGGGTGGTAGTTTAGGTCTCTAAAGTGGGCATTTAAAATGGTACGAGTTTTGTGGATGCGTAGGAGGTTACAGTAGACTCCCTCTTATCCGGTCTCATTGGGGCTGGACCTAAGGCTGGATAAACGTATGGCTGGTTAATCAGAAAACAACATACAAAATAGCATTTATAGGTTATAAATCAGTTTATCCAGCCTAAGGTCCAGTCCCAATGAGACCAGCTGAGCGGGAGTCTACTGTAATTCACTTCAAGGTCTTCCCCAAACAAATCTTCTTATTATTCTGATAAATAAAAATAACTCAGTATATCTGATATCTAAACTTTCTTACACAGTTTATACTTCAAAATGAAGTCATACATTGGCAGTATCAGTAACTTTCTTTGTTGTCTTAATGATAGCCTATACATCGGCTTCTTAAAAAACTGTACAGCGATTTATACTTTGTTTCTATAAATACAGATTTCCAATAAATATACTCATGGAATGTTCCTCAACCCTAGACTATAGTAAGTAGCTCTTTATGTATCTAAGCATATCAATCTGGCATTTCCTAAGGATTCTGGATCCATAGGTTGCTGGTTTAACTTTCTGCAGGATTAGAGCACTAATTCCATTCTAACTGGCATCTACTTACAAAATGATGGAGTTAATAACATCAAAACAACTTCCATGCAGGTGCTTCAATAACTATCTGTTGAAGCAATTCAAAGCTCTGTTCTTAATGTGTAGTACACTACCATTTGCATGATGTTCCAATAATTTCTGCAGTAGCATATGCACTTCAAACAAGTTTGGAATAAACTTAGAAAAATACTACATCATTTCTCAAAGTGTCATGACAACTTGCTTCTTCTCAGGTTGAAGCATCCACATTATAACTCTTACTTTCTTAGAATCTGGTTTCAGGCTATCTGGCAGTAAGAGCTATTGTATGTATCCCAGCACAAGATTTATTTGCGCAACCCCTGATGTGCATCAAACATGGAGAAATGCTTTGCTTATGGCATGACAGACCTTACATCTTCAGTTGTATAAATGAGATAATGCTGTCTTGTTATAGTTTTATTTAAGTCTTGTGCGCCTTTAGCAGGATTGTCTAATGGTAATGGACTGCTAAGCTGCAGCCCACTCTAATGCATGAAGAAAAAATGCTTTTATAGTCACACATTATTATTGTTGTTGTCAATATTATTATTATTGTCAATATTATAATTAATTTCCCCTTGAGTGGAACTCAGAACTGCACATACATGGGGTTCTGATTTCTTCAAAGAAAATAAAATCAGACAACTAGCCTGAATACCTTTCAGTCTCTTGGAACAAGAAATCTGGACAGAGCCTAAAAAAATGTGGGGTGGGGGGCAAAAATAGGGACAGATTTAAAATATTGCTTTTAAAAAATTAGAAAGTGTCTAAAATAATATGAATTGTGTTAACATGCACTTTCTGAAAGAGAGAAAGTCTGAAACTCAAATGTATGTTCTTATTTAGTGACTTCAGTCCTGAGTGATTTGCCAGGAAAACCACATTCTTTAGGAACAGACCAAAAAATATTAGGCAGAAATCTGGACACTCTGTGAACATCTGGGCAGTTAAGAGCTATGCTGACATGAGTTGCACTGAAAACAGCCTAACCTTTATGCATATGCCCCTATGGTCAACAGAGAGGTCCATGACCCGGTTTCCTATTGCAACCACATTATTATGTGTTCAAGACATGGATGCCAGGAAATTCATCTGAAAGTGCTGTTACGCTCGAGTCATGCTCTACAGAAGCGTTTAACAGGCTTTTCTTTTTTCCAATTTTGAAGCATAATCATCGTGCTCCATGCACTACAAGGCAATTACACCTGGTTATAGGTCCTCTTGCCATTTTAGGGGCATATTTTGCATGGGTTGTTATATGAAGCATTGAGCAATAATTCTGATTGACTCAGGCTGCATCAGGTGATTTGTGCGAAAGGCAGCTTAAAGCAAAAGTGAAACAATGTGAAGTGACTTGTGGACAGGACTTTAAGCATGGGAGAATATATTTTTTATTGAAGTTTTTATTTTTGTAATAGTACTATGCATGTCATTGCCAGACAGTCTGTAAGATTGCAAGTATTTTTATTTATGTGTGCACGTGTGTACAAGTGTCTCTGTGTGTATGTCTATATACATGTACATATGTATGCATGTACATATGTATGAATATGCACGTCTGTGGGTACGAATGTAGTGTGTGTGTGTGTGAGTGTGTGTGTGTGTGTGTGTGTGTGTGTGTGTGCGTGTGTGTGTGTGTGTGTGTGTATGACTGTGAATGTTGTAGTCTGTGTGCACATGACTGTGTGTACTCTTGTGCCCGAGAATGTGTGGCTGTGTAAGCATGCTAGTGTCTTTGTGTGTGTGTGTGTGTGTGTGTGTGTGTGTGTGTGTGTGTGTGTGTGTGTGTGCGCTCGCACGCATGCACGTGTCTCTGCAGGTGCAGCGGGGGCTGCACTGGGTTGCACTATATGGATCTGACTACTGTGAGTTGAACTGTGTTAGAATGCTCATTATTTTTGATGTATTCCTTCTTGAGGTGTGCACAGTTAAATATATGGTTGTAACTGGTGGGTACAGAGACTGACTGTGGATGAAAATTATTGTGTAGTGACTGTTGCAGTAAATCTAAAGTAACACATCTGCCACGATTACTTTCATTTTCCATCACAGTTAAAGACCAGCAAAGTAAAATATAAGTGGTCTGGGTAGCATGTATGTGATAACAACTGATCATTGGTACAGTGGGGTAGAAAGCACTATTCCCATCTCACAGCACTTGGTTCTCTGGTTAACTTCATGACTTTGATTGCTTCTGTGTGGAGCATGCAGCTTCTCCTTTCCTTTGTCTGGATTTGATCATGGTGCTCTGGTTTCTTTCAACATCTCAAACACATGCTATTGGTGAATTGGCATTTATTCAACTTCCTGCAACAGTGCAGTGTGTGTGTGTGTGTGTGTGTGTGTGTGTGTGTGTGTGTGTGTGTGTGTGTGTGTGTGTGTGTGTGTGGCCCTGTCAGTCATACTGTGCATTTGTGAAAAAAATATAATCAGTTGTTTGTGTGGACATAAGGTCATATAGATAACTTTGCTGACTTACAGTAGAAAAAGAACAGTTAACAATGTAATTATTTTTCAAAAATAAGAGATAAAAAGTACTGTATAACAACTAATCCCTCAGAACATTTGGGGTCACCAGAACCCAGACTTCTAGCTATATAAGGAGGGGTGGCACAGGCTCAGTGGGGGTCATCCTAAAGTTCTTTTCAAGGCTCCACCCAGCCAAAAACCTGCCCTGTACAGAGGTGCACACAGAAATTTACTATAGCTTGTGTGGGGCTGGTACAGTGTGGTCATTATTTCTTTAATTTTCTTCATAATCAAACCTCTGAGGTATGCTCAGAAGGTTTTCTAGGGGCCGTGTGCTGTCTTTGAGTAACAAGTTAGAATACATTACTATGCTTATTTTATTTTTTACTTTCCTCACAATCATTAACCAAACAAACATACAGCTGACTTAACTACTGTGCATAGTGGTAAAGAGAAATACTAGGTATGCAAATCTAGCAACAATAAGTAGAAATATATTGCAATGGCCATTGCTCTCTTAATTTTGCCCAAGGCTGACATCAGAAAAGTACAGAGAAGGTGGCTTCCTTTTGGGGGATAGGGGTTAGGAGGCTTGTTACATATGTATTTGACAGCAACATCTTGAAATATATACTTGTGGTAAGTTCTTTCACTCTCTTCCCAGTCTAACACAAGGGGGTTCATAGAAGTTGACTATCTTTTGGGGGGTTAGGGAGGCAGGCACTATTTGCAGATATGATATGTGTATCCTCACAAGCATTTTTCTCATCAATTTATAGGTTCATAGGTTCATAGATAAGTACAAGGCTAGCTGACCAGGCAGGCCATTTTAAGCCTAGCCAGTTTCCCTTTTTGTGTTCAAATTTACCTCTATTGTTTGGTTAGAGACTGACCTTATCCATCCTATGGCTGATAATTATATATCACCCCTAATGAGAATAACTGAGATCATACCATAGATAATTTGAGGATACCCGTGTATGGGATAACGTATTTAGGAGCTGCCTCTGTCCATTAGTAGTACAAGGGTCAGTTCTAGGTTAAGTTTCCCTAGAATGTCGACAGGGATGATCTTTGTTTTCTGCAGATGGGGAGTCTGTTCCAGTGCAGCTGTATCTTCTGTGAGAAATACCTGTCCCTCCAAATCATTCTGTTGATGTTGCAGAAGAGGTTTAGATCCCTAGACTGAGTATTTATGATGCCATTTGACTTGCTGATGTGCAGGAAATCCATCAGTATTGAGATGGAGGGTGCCTTGTATGCCAGACACAGGTCACCTCTTAGCAGTCTGTAGGATACCAAGTTTAGTGACATGTTGTTTGGGCCTTGTATCCTTTTAGCAAGGTATCTTTATGGGTGTCCCAGTTGTTGCATGTGTCTAGACAAATACATGCTAAAGGGAGTATTACGTTCAATGACTGGCCTAATGAAGGCTGAGTAAATGGGGACAATGACACCCCTAAATCTAGACTTAACCCCTTGGTTTATAAGTTGTGCAATATAGATAGACATTCATAAAACAATGTTCACATGTTGGTCAAAAGTTAGGTCACTGTCCACATAAGTTTCCAAATCTTGAAGAAATGGGTCATCTCTTAGGGGCTTATTGTCAATGTGGTAGGTGTGTGGGGTAGAAGACTTCTCAAAGGATACAATAATTTTTTGGCATTTAGTTTCAGACAATTATTTTGGCACCAGTTATTTATTCGGGCCAAACCTTCACGCAGAATGGCTAAGCCATTTAAGGATTCAATGACTGCTCCTAGTTTGCATTCATCTCCAAACATAGTCAGCCCAAGCCGTTTGGTATTAGTTTTTACTTCAGAAAAGTAGATGCCAAACAGGAGAGGTCCCAGCACAGAACCCTGGGGACACCACTTGTGATTAGTCACTTTGTGGAGGTAACTTCCCCTATTTGGGTTTCTTGTATTCTATCTGTCAGACAGTTGGCAATCTACTGGGTGACATAGGGATATATTCCCAGTTTATTTAGTTTTTCTATTATGCCTGAGTGGTGAATTGTGTCAAAGGCTTTGGCCAGGTTGAGACATGTGGTGTGTACTGTTTTCTTTCATCCATTGCTTTGGTAAACATTTCAAAAAATCCACACCGAGACAGATCCAGTGCTTGGAGGTTTCTTATGTCCTTATCAATTAGTATTATGCTAAGTCTTTCCATGGCTTTTCATATAGGCTGGTCAGACTTATGGGTCTGTAATTGTCTGGGTCTATGGAGGGTTCTCCCTTATGCATGGGAATGACTGTAGCTGTTTTCCTTTCACTGGGTATAAAACTTGTATTGAGGCTGAGACTGAAGAGTGTTGTAAGGGGTGTGTCTAAATCATACTTCATGCTACTTAAGATGTATCCACGATATTGTCAGGATCTATCAATGTGACATTTTTCAGCTTTTGATAGCACTTCTAGGACTTGGTCTTGTGTGATAGCTGGAGGCTACCTTCTTTCAGGTATATCATGAGGGACAGACTGAGGGGAGAAAGGTGCAAAGTTAGAGCTAAATATACTGGCCAGTAAGTTCACTATATCTTCAGCCTCAGTGTAGGTAACATCATTTACAGTCATCTCACTGCAGTGCTGCATTGTCCTTTTGATATTACTAACAGAACTAAAAAAATGCCTTGTGATTGTCTGTCTAGGGTAGCTATTTTAACCTCAGACTTGGCTTTGGTGGATTTTATTAAGCTTTGTTTATTTCAGTGACACGGGCTCTAACATTCTGGAAATTACTCTTCTCACTTTTGGTCAAAATACTTTTCCTTTTATTATACAGCTTGTTGATATTATGGTTCCACCATCCCTGGGATTCATTAAAGCCTACACTAAGTGTACACTAAGTGTACACACTATTCAGAGTGAACAGACAACATAAGGATAACTCACACCTTCTTCCTCCTAATTTTAGTTCTCTTACTCATTTTTTGCAGCTTTAAATACTGAGAGGGATTCATAAAGGTTACCACAAAGTGTAGACTACATGTAATCCTTGTATAATCTTTCTGAGTGACTAAAAAGAACAACAAATGTGGTAGGGATGTTCTTGAATTCAGATTGTGTACACTTTGTGTTTTTTTTCCTGGTGTTTGCCTTGCATTTGTTCCAGTGCAGTACAGCTGTATCTATGTAACTGCTTACATGCTGGTATAGCGTGGTGGTGTATGTTTTTGCATATTCAGTGGAGTTAACTGAGTTTGGTGGGGATTTGAAGCTTACCAATGTATCACTTATCACTTATCACTTAGCAGTAGTTAGTTTGTCCTAAAGAAATTTCTAAATGTACTTTTGCTGAAAAGCAGTCTCTAGTTTAAAATTTCTTTCAAATAAGACTGCGTTATAGTCAGACAGAACACGTGATGAAGATACACAAGGGATGGTGCAAGATTCTGCCATATTAATGAGGACAAGATCCAAGATGTTAGTCCCCTTAGTGGATACTCTGACTAATTGTTCCAGGGCATTTATATTGACAAAGTCCAGGAATCTCTGTGCTTGTGCACTAGTTGTGATGTAAGTTTCCCAGTCTACAGTTGGACAGTTTAGATCACTTAGGAAAATGGTATTGGGTTTAATACTGAGGGATTCTAGCTCCTGTATATAGGAGTTGTGTCTTTCTGTTTCATAGAGAGAGTTCTGCATCTAGCTAATATATGGTACTGGACCTTTCTGATGGTTATTTTGACATGGAGAAGCTCAAGTGCATGATGGTGATGTGAGGCCCTCCTGGATGTAGATTGAGACACCTCCACCTATATTCTCTTCTTGCACAGTAGGTGGTCTAAACGCATGGAAGGTGTTATAGCCCTGCACAGGCAGAGTGCTCTTCCACTATTTTAAATCACACCTTAGTCACTACACAGATGTCAATACCCACCAGGGGAAGAAGGCCTTGTAGAGAGTGGAAGACCTGTTTAGTCTCCTAGCATTGATCAGTAACACCTTCATATTTTCCTTTGTTTGTTTCAAAAAGTTGATAGGTTTATCAGGTTGGCACTGCCTAAAGAAGGCAGTAGAGAATGTCTTTGCCAATAATCTATACCCTAGATGGCACAGATAAAGGCTATCCCCAGAAAACCAGCATGGTCTTTTGACCATATCCCCCCATGCTAACAAATATTGGACCACCTTTGAAAGACACCAAAAAACAAGCCAATTATTGAAGTCAATTTTGTTGCTTATATTGCAGCAGCATCCTTGAAAAAGGTGGAATGTTATTCAGTGCTAGGTGTGATGGCCCACCACTGGACCAGTAATCAAAAAACCTCAAACCTCACCACTGGCAACAGTGGTGGAGGTACATTGAGAGGATGACAATTACACACACAGCATTTCCAGATGCAGCTCTCTGCATCAAGTGCAATTTCCCTTAAGAGCACACAGAGACCACAGTCAGTTCAGAGCTGGTTTCTCCTTCGTTCTCCAGATCCCCAAATAGACTCCCCACTGGCACAGCTATAGAGTTGAGCACTTAGCCAGGGTTCCAAGCCAAGTCCTCCAACACTCTCTCTGTCCAACTAGTGTTTCATGTCCCTGCCCAAGTAGCTGACACACAGACTCTTGGAGATTTGTTTTAGACACACACACACACACACACACACACACACACACACACACACACACACACACACACACACACACACACACACACACACCTGGGAAAGGCTGGGACAGGTTTACTAGCTATGCCTCCTTCTGCCCAGACTATAAGGTAGTTATCACTGCCACAAGAACCCCTTATCAGCTAATTTAAGGCCCTTAACAAAGGGTGCCCAATCTTACTGTGTAATGTTACTATTAATACAAAAGGTAGTTTGACCAAGAGCAAGGCTGTTAGGAGTGGCCTACACAGTGTCACCAAATAAATATGCAAGTACTCTCAGAACTTAAATATCGCTACACAGATCAGCTACAATGAAAGGTCAAAATATATTTAATAATAAATAATAAAAGAACAAGACAATACTAAATATATATTTACAGTGACATCAGAGTTCAAAATCACAGGAAATACTTAAAACAACATTGCAGGACAGTCTGAAGAAAACATCTAAACTATGCTTCACTGTATTCCTGACTAAATCTAAGAGAATTACTATACCATAGTTAACTTATATATAGAGTAAGGCAGATGTGTGTTGAATGGGTCTTCTTGTCAGGTCAAAGACAGACTACAGAATGCTGTCTTTCTCAGAGACTCCTCAAATTAATATCTCAAATATTACTGCTGGGATAGCTTTCAAAATGACATAATTTCTTGCCATCTGACTCTATCCCAGGTGAAACCCCCACTGCTGGAACCTGGCATCTACCTGTGAAAATATATTGACAAGGGCTTTTCTTCAGATCTCTGGTAGGTGCTGGAAGTCATAAAACAATAAAACACTTCCAAGACATTACAGAAAGCTTCTCAGCACAGACATTGTGTCTCCTTGTTGCATTGGAACTGAAACATATCATCTTTATTTTAATTTAATTTAATTTCAGCTATTTTTCTGAAGTTTTGCTAGACTGAAGTTAGCCTCCTGTGTTCCAGTTTCCACTGTTAAAATATATACATTTAAATAATTACAACAGTGTATGTACATTTATGTTCTCTTCTAGCAGGGCACACTGTGGATACATCTTTAAGCTCAGTACTTTATAAAATATCTTTTCAACACACATGTCTATACAAACCTAGTTTGATATATACATGACATACAGCTCTAATACATTTGTAACACAAGCATCTTACATGAAGCATGTTGACATTCACAAATTACACATAATCATTTACAGAATTTCAGCTAGCTGGGCTGGCAGTATCTCCTTTCATGACACTAGGCTCTTCCTGCTTTAGACACACAGTCTGAGAGCTCCATCATGTCTCTCTTCATATAGTCTAGGGAGGTACACCTAAAGTCATTGACACTGGCATGAGCTATGCTAGAGTCAAACTGGTACTTGTTGTTTAAGAACTTGAGTGCATTGGTGATCTGACACAGCCTGGCACCAGACAAGCAACTTAGATTAATATATTTAATTAGTTATTATTTATTAGTTATTAATTATGATTATTTATTTTAATCAGTAATATATTTAATTTTGATAAATAAAATTAATTAATTTATTGTAAACTATTATTTTGACGGCTTTGAATATCAAGCTTTGGAAATACATATCTTCCCCGAAAGAAAAAAATAGGATTGAATTTTTTCCTTATTCATTTTTTTTTTCGTGATTTTTGTTCAGGCCATTTATGGGATCAAATGGTTGGTAAAAATAGTTGTAAACTGCACCTCAGATCATCTAGAACCCTGTCATAACAGTGTAGCAGCCCCCACCCTAGTTCTCATGGCTTAATTTGTTTACTTGAGTATAAGAAGGAAGAGACTGCCAAAAACTGAGTTAGAAAAGTATACCTGAGCAATAGTTTCTTTAATATGAAATGTGGGAGCAGAGAAGCATCACTGCTGAGCTTTTAGTTAAAAAAAAACAAAAAAAAAAACAGTATAAATAAACAAAAGAAAACAAGATGAGTGACAACAAGGACATTGGCTATAAAACAGGAGTCAAAGATGTTATTACGAAATGCCAGCTGGTAAACATATTACTGTACTTTAACAAATGCACTACTAGAAATTATAGAGCATTCTGCAAGGTGAATTTGAATGTAGACACTGGACTATTATGTGATATCTTCTAACACAAAACAGAAATTACTACAAAATACTTAAATAAGCTTTGCAATTTAAGATAGTTCCATCACCGTAACTCTAAGGTGTCTCTCTCAACAGCACCACAGTTTTCACCAAGTGGAGCTAAAGTCATGTATATAATAACCATCTTTAGTTATTCACATATTAAATAAAAACACACAGGTGTACAAATAGCAGTGTGTAGTTACACAGCTTGTACATCCAGGTGTGCAGACTGTGGCGATAAAAACCTAACTTGTCATGTATGACTATATTCCTGAGTTGTACTTTGCATACCACTAGCAGCAAGGGTAAAAATGCTAACTGAAACAAGATTATACAAATCAAAATATAGCTTGTCTTTTGAAATACAGTAGGGTTAATAAATTGTAGTAGCAACAGCATAAGGCATATTTATTCTTTCTTTCATAAACCAATTCATTCATTCTGTAACACAATTTTTATCCAGTTCAGGGTTGCCGAAAAGCTAAGACCTATCCCATCATCCAATAGTGCAAGGCAGAGAAACCAATCCCAGATGTGATGCTTGTCAACTGCAGGTAAGGAATACTAGTTTCTGGAAATTAAATCACTAGTTACATGATCATGCTTTGTTTATTTCAGTGCCGCGTCATCTAGTATGTAGAAAAAGAGGGCAGAATAACTAAGTCTATCAGTCTCTGAATGTCAAGTCCATGTTTCTTTGCACACACACTCCTACACCACAGAAAAAGTAACTGAGGCTTAGCTCAGGAACATGTACAATACATGTTCATATATAATCAGAGGATCATGATGAATTCATACCCTGACAAAGTATTCTGCTTTGATTCACAATATATTTTACAGTCTATAGTATTTAAGTAGTAATTCAAACTAATATGCACTGATAATTGTGGTTGTCATTTATCTGCCAAGATTTAAGTTTGATTGCATCATTCTGCATGCTAAGCTGCATTACCTTCTGCCTGCAGCTCAATAAAACAGGGAATGCGTATCACTAAGAAGACAGTTTGAATCCAGGTAGAGCATACTGTACTGGAGGACAAAGCTCATAATAAATATATCATTCTGTTACCTTCACTTATTAGTGCGAGGCATGGGTTAGAGGCAGGTAGCTGACTGCACCACTGTAGTAAGGACTAGCAGAAAAAGGCTGACGTCATTTTTTCTGTACCGTCTTGTCTTTCGGTACTAGCAGCAATGTTATAGGATAAATAATGTCTTCATTCATAAATCCATAACTAAATGGAAAGAAATAATGCTACAAATTTTGAGAAACCTGCAAAGGCTCTGCTTAGTTTAACAACAAACAGTCTAGAAAGGTTGCACTGTCTTTTTCTCTTTTTTTCAGAGAAGCGTAGCTAATTTGAACTAATCATTTACACATAGGTTTGAAGTTTCCTGACCCAAGAGTTTAAATTCTGTGGTGTTACGACAGATGAGAAGAGTGGAAAATGATTTTATCTTATGTATGACGTTACCATATCTGATTTATACTTAAGATGCCTGTTAGCATGCTTGAAGATATTTGAAAACCATCTTAACACACAACTATAGTATATAATAGATCTGATCTTATCAAACTCCCGTCTTTCTCTCTCATTCTGTCTTGATAGGTATATTTTGACTTTCAGCCAGGAACAATTTACAATATGCCCCTTATAGTGAGTCACACTTCCTTTGCAAGTTTTTAATTTTCTTCCGATTTTATGTAAAATGCAACACATCATTCTGACTCTGTTATGTAACAATGTTACACACTGAAATTAACTAATGTAGCCTATTTCCATATCATAATACATTACAAATATCCAAAAATGTATTAATTTATTTATGAAAATGATTCCCAAAAGACCCAACTTCAGCCATGACCTTCATCAAATAAGGAATACACAGAAAACATTAAAGATATCACATTATACAAAGATGGAAAAAGTTATACTTAAGCGAAATAGAGAACAGCTTACCCTAGGTGCCTTTTGTGTAGAGTCTATGTGCCCTTTTTGTATCCATGAGTGTTTTTCCAGCTGCTCAAGTTTTTTCCTACAACCTAAAGTCATGGAAGTAGATGATTTGGTTATCATTTAATCAGTCTGTAGGTGGATATTGTGTGTGTGTGTGTGTGTGTGTGTGTGTGTGTGTGTGTGTGTGTATGTGTGTGTGTGTGTGTGTGTGTGTGTGTGTGTGTGTGTGTGTAACGTGCATGCATCCTGTGATGAATTGATGCCCTGTCCAGGACTTTTTTCTACTATGTACAGTAGTTGTTGGATTAGGTTATGACTCCCCAAAGACCCATAATAGAAAGAAGTCAGTATCTGAAAATGAATGAATGAATTAATGAATAGACAGCACACACAACAGACAGGACCTGCTTTGAGATAAGCCAAGGCACTAGAGATACATTGTCTATTAGCATAATAAATGTGCATGGTTGTGCTGTTATTCAATCATTTTGTATTTTCAGATATTGCATGATTTTATGATCCAAGTACATGTTAACCTGCTCAAAATGCATTATGTGTAATATCTTTTAAGAAGCAGCAGTTAGATGTTTATTTTAATGTAATTTTAAATGCATCGCCATTGAGGGCAACTTAGTAATAACAGGAGTGTGTATAGGCATAACCTTAGTCCTGAGCATAGCCCCACAAGCAAAAATGGCTTGTCAACAAAAACCTATGTGATATAATGGAGGGTGACAGAGAAATAGAGCAACAGAGAGAGAAATATACAGAGACTGAGAGATCAAGTGCAGGGCCAAGAAAGCAGAGTGAAGGACCCACGAAAGTTGCAAAGTAAAAGAGTACAAGCCCATCTTGTCAGTGTTTCATGTAAAGCCATTGGAAATTGGAGGTCATTGTTCCACTGTATTCGTCATTCATCAGACCTATCATTGAGTATAGTGCCCCATTAGTATGTACCTAACTAGGCACATCAATCAATTGCAATGTCAACAGAGATTCCTCACTGAAAGAATACAGGGCGTAAGTAATATGTCCTATGCAGACCACCTCAAGGCCCTATCCCTGTATTCTATCTCCTACATGTTGTTGAGGGGAGATCTATGCCTAGCAGAACAGGGCATTGTCAGACCCCACTTTGATGGGCCTCCTGCATATCCACAAAACAAACAGCAGGAGAATTACCTGTTCTGTAGACTTAAACCTTACCTGTGATATAAATAGGACCTGCTGGAGAGAAAGGTATGTATCCTAGAGACTACCCTGACCTTTCTCTGGAACAGGCTCCCCATCCATGTCAATCAGAGTTCCACCTAACCCAATTCAAGTGTAACTTGGACAGTTGGATGGTGAATAGGAAATCCATCCCTGTTTTGGCACTTATGTGTATAATGGTTACAGGCAGCCTGTAAACTGTTCATCTCCCAGGCCCCTGCTTGTAAATGCTTAATCTCCCAAGCCCCTGCTTACACTTATCAAGGGTACCAGAACTTGTCAGAGATTTGGGATGCATGGCTAGGCTTAAAAAGGCCCTTGTGGTTGTTAGCCTAGTAAATGCTTATGAACCTATGTAAATTAAACAGAGGGTAAATAGAAAGGGGTACATTTAAATAGTGATCCAGTTTACCCCAGCCATAATACTGCAATGCTTTTCTTTGTTGGAGAGAGGATAATGTAATTTATCTTATTGAACAATGCTTCCATCTATGGTAGAACATCACCAAAGCAGAGACTAGGGTGAGAAAGCCATAATCATCAGTAATAAAAGAGTCTCCTTCTCTCATTGTAAAGCTAGCATCAGGTAAGTGAAGGTGATTCACAGAATATGCTCCTTTTAATCTGTGCAAGGAGCTTACCTTAAACTGATCTGTTTAGTAAGAAAATAAGATAAGAAGGTCAAGTCAGAGAGTCAGGTGAATAAGTTGCAGCACTCTTTTAGTGGTTTATGAGAATGGAGAATTCTACTTTAGAGTCAGCAGGCACCATGTGCAGCTTGGAGTAAATGCCATTAAGTATTACCTTAGATTTGTTGAAATGAAATTTGACTGCCATATGTTACAATCACCGATGCTACTTGAGCAGTCATGCTAAAAACACAACTAATTGTGGATAAGGAGAGATCTGCTCTAGTTAAGGCCAGGTTGTCTGGATACATTATGGCATGCAATTTGGTAAGTGGTTAGTGTAGTAATGCAGATGATAAACCACAAGAATGAAATATATATTTTACAAGGGAAATGGGGCTATGGATTTGGAATGTGTTGATTAAATGGTCCAAATATGTGGAAAACCAGAAAAAAATATCTGGATGGGAAAATCTTTGTGTGTATATGTATGTGACCATACAGATACACACAAAGACCAAGAGTCTGGGACTCTTGTATAGAAGCAAACATTTTTTTACAGCAGCAACCAAAGCTACCCTTGCAAAAACATTTTTACTTCCCTCTCTTCTTTATGGTGCCCCTATCTTAACTCGCTTACAAAATTCTACCCTAAGCAAGTTGGAACAGTGCTACAACAAAGTTGCAAAGTTTGCCACAAACTCTAAATACCACACACACCACTGTAAACTACTCCTAGAATTAAACTGGCTTGAACTACCCAACCAATTTGCCTTTATTTAGCTATCCACCTTGTACAACCTTATTTTCAAGCCTACTGCCTGCCCTGCACTAGCCAATCTAGTCATACCTTACACACCAAATCGATCCCTACGATCAGAAGACAAAATCTCTTAGCTATCTCAAAAACCACAAGAAAACCTGGCCACTCTCTGTATTCATACTCTGTCTCTATAAATTGGAATTAAATACCTCTAGCTACCAGGTTTATTCCTGGCCTAACCCATTTCAAAGCCTCTTTAAAAAAATCATCTCAAAAATACATGGCTGTCTGTGCTCCTGCGTAAAGCCTGCCTAATGCTCAGGTCTTCCTCTTCTCTCACATTTCAATCCCTCACAGACTGCAAGATCCTAAAGCTCTTCTAATTCCTTTTCTGCTTCTATATATATATATATATATATATATATATATATATATATATATGTATGGGTCTATATTAGAACATCGAAGTTTCACAACTTCAAATGTTCTAATATCGATCCCTATTCAGCGAACGCTGAAAATAGCGAAGCTGTGGACCACCGAATTTCTTCCTATGGGAAGGAATTTGGTTGGCCGTTCCTGTGGCTTTGCTATGTTCAGCACTGTGGTGGAAAGTTACAGGTCGGGATCAGGTAAGTGTGCGATTGTGTGGACATGAGGGTTAGGGCGCGGGGTAGGTGAGTTAGGGTTAGGGCGTGGGCCATGTAAGTGTGCGATTGTGTGGACATGAGGGTTAGGGCGGGGTAGGTGAGTTAGGGTTAAGGCGTGGGTGAGGTGAGTGTGCGATTGTGACAGACCTTAGGGTTAGGGTTTGGGTTTAGGTAAGTGGATAGCTAGTGATGTGTGTACAGTTTAGTGTAGGGTTAGATGTAGGATTTTAGGTGTATGTGTGTGGATTGCTGTTTGTTTGGTGTATTTGTGTTGTGTGTATGTGTGTCAGAACAGCAAATTCTTTTCCTTGGAAAAAATTCACTGTTCTGCATGTTTGATGTTGTTAGCATTCGCTGAATAGGGGTCGATATTAGAACATTTGACGTTTTAAAAAGTCGATGTTCTAATATAGACCCTATATATATATATATATATATATATATATATATATATATATATATATATATTTTTTTTTTTTTATTTTTTGAACATGAGTGATCCTTTGCACCTCTGCACAGATTAGAACATATGAAAGAGAAAGCAGAGAAATTTTCTCAGTGAGGTAAACTTCAGAGTATAGACCACTGGGGTTCCAAGGTAGCAGAACCACTAATGAGCGATCAACAGAACTTTCAACAGGAAGTCATCAGAGGAAGAGGATGTGACTCATACAGAGGAGACCAAAAGGGATGACCTGGTGGAACAGAACCTGCTGACTGGTACTGCTTTCAGGATTTGAAACCTTAAAGACCTGTTTCTGAACAAAACTCAAGAATTGCTTTTATTAAAATGTGATTTTGTTCTCTCAATAAGAGTGTATGTTAATAGAACAATAATTGAAATGAAATTGTTTATGAGAAATATACATTTAGCATAACAAAAAAACAAAACAAAACTTGTTTAACAGTGATACACTTCGGAAGAAGAGTAATTTCAACCCTCCATTGCCTAGAATATTGCAGACTTCTGAGAGCTTTTTGTCAAGTTAATATTTGAGAAGATTTAATAAATCCATCAAATACAACTTATGTCAGTAAGACGAAAGTTTGAAGTGAATTAAAAAGTACGGACAGTGTAATATTTATGAATGTGGACAAGGGCAGCAGCATTCTTATTACGAATAAGATGAGTAATATTAATGCAATGCTTAGTATTGAGTGATGTACACAAGTATAAAGACGTCAACAAACTAGTAGTGGGCACCTGATGAAGGACATTTGATGATGTGCACTTGATTACTTATTAAGCAATGAGGGTGATAATACTTCTCAATGTTCTTCATTTACAGTCTTGAAAGTTCTGTGTTGTACACTATTCCACATTAAGTTTTTATGCACATTCATTGCTAAAAATTATTTTAACAAATATCCAAGTGAATAATGAATAATACTTAACTGTATTAATTCATCAAAATAACTTTCTTTTTAAGTATGAAAAAACAGTTAATTAGCAAGCTGTGAGCTTCCTAGATGAAGTTGTCAGCGAGTATTCCACATTTTGCATGTTTGTACCACATTGTTAGTGGCAGTGTTCCACATTTTGGTGGTGGAAAGTTGAGAGCTATGGGTGTGGCATGGCTAGTTATGAGTTTTTACATGTACACAAATTCTATTTAGCTTACCTGTTTGGTATTCCATAAAGATGCTTTACATCCACCATTCCATTCCATAGTAGTTGTGCATGGTTCTAAGACTAAACCAGCAGCAATAGTTTTGCACAACAGGCTGAGAAGAATTTTACTATGCATTGAACACAAAAGTCCTGAAAGCGCAGACATTCCCTTTGCCAGGGTTGGCCTGCACTTACCTGTACAGGGCTTTTGTATATTGGCTAAAACTTTGTCCACTCCCACAGCACCTTTTTAGTCAATTTCAGTCTTCAAAAGCTTCTGACTTAAAACAAAATCTGGATAACATAAAGGTATCACTTCCCAATGCTAGAAGCCTCAACAAAAAATTTTACTCCCTACAGGCACTACCTACCCTGGAATGCATTGATATATGCGTTGTCATAGAGACCTGGTTCATGACCATTGATAGCACTCCGTCAATGTAGGGCTTCTATACCTATCACATGTTCAGACCTCCTGCTCTAGATAAGAGCACCAGTCGTAAAACAAAATTTCACCTCCAAGCATGTTAGGATAACAGAGTGTGACTCCTCCACGTCCAGCTTGCCGTTTTTTCCTACAACCTAAAGTCATGGAAGTAGATGATTTGGTTATCATTTAATCAGTCTGTAGGTGGATATTGTGTGTGTGTGTGTGTGTGTGTGTGTGTGTGTGTGTGTGTATGTGTGTGTGTGTGTGTGTGTGTGTGTGTGTGTGTGTGTGTGTGTAACGTGCATGCATCCTGTGATGAATTGATGCCCTGTCCAGGACTTTTTTCTACTATGTACAGTAGTTGTTGGATTAGGTTATGACTCCCCAAAGACCCATAATAGAAAGAAGTCAGTATCTGAAAATGAATGAATGAATTAATGAATAGACAGCACACACAACAGACAGGACCTGCTTTGAGATAAGCCAAGGCACTAGAGATACATTGTCTATTAGCATAATAAATGTGCATGGTTGTGCTGTTATTCAATCATTTTTGTATTTTCAGATATTGCATGATTTTATGATCCAAGTACATGTTAACCTGCTCAAAATGCATTATGTGTAATATCTTTTAAGAAGCAGCAGTTAGATGTTTATTTTAATGTAATTTTAAATGCATCGCCATTGAGGGGCAACTTAGTAATAACAGGAGTGTGTATAGGCATAACCTTAGTCCTGAGCATAGCCCCACAAGCAAAAAATGGCTTGTCAACAAAAACCTATGTGATATAATGGAGGGTGACAGAGAAATAGAGCAACAGAGAGAGAAATATACAGAGACTGAGAGATCAAGTGCAGGGCCAAGAAAGCAGAGTGAAGGACCCACGAAAGTTGCAAAGTAAAAGAGTACAAGCCCATCTTGTCAGTGTTTCATGTAAAGCCATTGGAAATTGGAGGTCATTGTTCCACTGTATTCGTCATTCATCAGACCTATCATTGAGTACAATGCCCCCATTAGTATGTACCTAACCAGGCATATCCAACAATTGGAACGTCCACAGAGATTCCTCACTGAAAGAATACAGGGCGTAAGTAATATGTCCTATGCAGACCACCTCAAGGCCCTATCCCTGTATTCTATCTCCTACATGTTGTTGAGGGGAGATCTATGCCTAGCAGAACAGGGCATTGTCAGACCCCACTTTGATGGGCCTCCTGCATATCCACAAAACAAACAGCAGGAGAATTACCTGTTCTGTAGACTTAAACCTTACCTGTGATATAAATAGGACCTGCTGGAGAGAAAGGTATGTATCCTAGAGACTACCCTGACCTTTCTCTGGAACAGGCTCCCCATCCATGTCAATCAGAGTTCCACCCTAACCCAATTCAAGTGTAACTTGGACAGTTGGATGGTGAATAGGAAATCCATCCCTGTTTTGGCACTTATGTGTATAATGGTTACAGGCAGCCTGTAAACTGTTCATCTCCCAGGCCCCTGCTTGTAAATGCTTAATCTCCCAAGCCCCTGCTTACACTTATCAAGGGTACCAGAACTTGTCAGAGATTTGGGATGCATGGCTAGGCTTAAAAAGGCCCTTGTGGTTGTTAGCCTAGTAAATGCTTATGAACCTATGTAAATTAAACAGAGGGTAAATAGAAAGGGGTACATTTAAATAGTGATCCAGTTTACCCCAGCCATAATACTGCAATGCTTTTCTTTGTTGCGGAGAGAGGATAATGTAATTTATCTTATTGAACAATGCTTCCATCTATGGTAGAACATCACCAAAGCAGAGACTAGGGTGAGAAAGCCATAATCATCAGTAATAAAAGAGTCTCCTTCTCTCATTGTAAAGCTAGCATCAGGTAAGTGAAGGTGATTCACAGAATATGCTCCTTTTAATCTGTGCAAGGAGCTTACCTTAAACTGATCTGTTTAGTAAGAAAATAAGATAAGAAGGTCAAGTCAGAGAGTCAGGTGAATAAGTTGCAGCACTCTTTTAGTGGTTTATGAGAATGGAGAATTCTACTTTAGAGTCAGCAGGCACCATGTGCAGCTTGGAGTAAATGCCATTAAGTATTACCTTAGATTTGTTGAAATGAAATTTGACTGCCATATGTTACAATCACCGATGCTACTTGAGCAGTCATGCTAAAAACACAACTAATTGTGGATAAGGAGAGATCTGCTCTAGTTAAGGCCAGGTTGTCTGGATACATTATGGCATGCAATTTGGTAAGTGGTTAGTGTAGTAATGCAGATGATAAACCACAAGAATGAAATATATATTTTACAAGGGAAATGGGGCTATGGATTTGGAATGTGTTGATTAAATGGTCCAAATATGTGGAAAACCAGAAAAAAATATCTGGATGGGAAAATCTTTGTGTGTATATGTATGTGACCATACAGATACACACAAAGACCAAGAGTCTGGGACTCTTGTATAGAAGCAAACATTTTTTTACAGCAGCAACCAAAGCTACCCTTGCAAAAACATTTTTTACTTCCCTCTCTTCTTTATGGTGCCCCTATCTTAACTCGCTTACAAAATTCTACCCTAAGCAAGTTGGAACAGTGCTACAACAAAGTTGCAAAGTTTGCCACAAACTCTAAATACCACACACACCACTGTAAACTACTCCTAGAATTAAACTGGCTTGAACTACCCAACCAATTTGCCTTTATTTAGCTATCCACCTTGTACAACCTTATTTTCAAGCCTACTGCCTGCCCTGCACTAGCCAATCTAGTCATACCTTACACACCAAATCGATCCCTACGATCAGAAGACAAAAATCTCTTAGCTATCTCAAAAACCACAAGAAAACCTGGCCACTCTCTGTATTCATACTCTGTCTCTATAAATTGGAATTAAATACCTCTAGCTACCAGGTTTATTCCTGGCCTAACCCATTTCAAAGCCTCTTTAAAAAAATCATCTCAAAAATACATGGCTGTCTGTGCTCCTGCGTAAAGCCTGCCTAATGCTCAGGTCTTCCTCTTCTCTCACATTTCAATCCCTCACAGACTGCAAGATCCTAAAGCTCTTCTAATTCCTTTTCTGCTTCTATATATATATATATATATATATATATATATATATATATATATATATATATATATATATGTATGGGTCTATATTAGAACATCGAAGTTTCACAACTTCAAATGTTCTAATATCGATCCCTATTCAGCGAACGCTGAAAATAGCGAAGCTGTGGACCACCGAATTTCTTCCTATGGGAAGGAATTTGGTTGGCGTCCTGTGGCTTTGCTATGTTCAGCACTGTGGTGGAAAGTTACAGGTCGGGATCAGGTAAGTGTGCGATTGTGTGGACATGAGGGTTAGGGCGCGGGGTAGGTGAGTTAGGGTTAGGGCGTGGGCCATGTAAGTGTGCGATTGTGTGGACATGAGGGTTAGGGCGGGGTAGGTGAGTTAGGGTTAAGGCGTGGGTGAGGTGAGTGTGCGATTGTGACAGACCTTAGGGTTAGGGTTTGGGTTTAGGTAAGTGGATAGCTAGTGATGTGTGTACAGTTTAGTGTAGGGTTAGATGTAGGATTTTAGGTGTATGTGTGTGGATTGCTGTTTGTTTGGTGTATTTGTGTTGTGTGTATGTGTGTCAGAACAGCAAATTCTTTTCCTTGGAAAAAATTCACTGTTCTGCATGTTTGATGTTGTTAGCATTCGCTGAATAGGGGTCGATATTAGAACATTTGACGTTTTAAAAAGTCGATGTTCTAATATAGACCCTATATATATATATATATATATATATATATATATATATATATATATATATATATTTTTTTTTTTTTTTTTTTTTTTTTGAACATGAGTGATCCTTTGCACCTCTGCACAGATTAGAACATATGAAAGAGAAAGCAGAGAAATTTTCTCAGTGAGGTAAACTTCAGAGTATAGACCACTGGGGTTCCAAGGTAGCAGAACCACTAATGAGCGATCAACAGAACTTTCAACAGGAAGTCATCAGAGGAAGAGGATGTGACTCATACAGAGGAGACCAAAAGGGATGACCTGGTGGAACAGAACCTGCTGACTGGTACTGCTTTCAGGATTTGAAACCTTAAAGACCTGTTTCTGAACAAAACTCAAGAATTGCTTTTATTAAAATGTGATTTTGTTCTCTCAATAAGAGTGTATGTTAATAGAACAATAATTGAAATGAAATTGTTTATGAGAAATATACATTTAGCATAACAAAAAAACAAAACAAAACTTGTTTAACAGTGATACACTTCGGAAGAAGAGTAATTTCAACCCTCCATTGCCTAGAATATTGCAGACTTCTGAGAGCTTTTTGTCAAGTTAATATTTGAGAAGATTTAATAAATCCATCAAATACAACTTATGTCAGTAAGACGAAAGTTTGAAGTGAATTAAAAAGTACGGACAGTGTAATATTTATGAATGTGGACAAGGGCAGCAGCATTCTTATTACGAATAAGATGAGTAATATTAATGCAATGCTTAGTATTGAGTGATGTACACAAGTATAAAGACGTCAACAAACTAGTAGTGGGCACCTGATGAAGGACATTTGATGATGTGCACTTGATTACTTATTAAGCAATGAGGGTGATAATACTTCTCAATGTTCTTCATTTACAGTCTTGAAAGTTCTGTGTTGTACACTATTCCACATTAAGTTTTTATGCACATTCATTGCTAAAAATTATTTTAACAAATATCCAAGTGAATAATGAATAATACTTAACTGTATTAATTCATCAAAATAACTTTCTTTTTAAGTATGAAAAACAGTTAATTAGCAAGCTGTGAGCTTCCTAGATGAAGTTGTCAGCGAGTATTCCACATTTTGCATGTTTGTACCACATTGTTAGTGGCAGTGTTCCACATTTTGGTGGTGGAAAGTTGAGAGCTATGGGTGTGGCATGGCTAGTTATGAGTTTTACATGTACACAAATTCTATTTAGCTTACCTGTTTGGTATTCCATAAAGATGCTTTACATCCACCATTCCATTCCATAGTAGTTGTGCATGGTTCTAAGACTAAACCAGCAGCAATAGTTTTGCACAACAGGCTGAGAAGAATTTTACTATGCATTGAACACAAAGTCCTGAAAGCGCAGACATTCCCTTTGCCAGGGTTGGCCTGCACTTACCTGTACAGGGCTTTTGTATATTGGCTAAAACTTTGTCCACTCCCACAGCACCTTTTAGTCAATTTCAGTCTTCAAAAGCTTCTGACTTAAAACAAAATCTGGATAACATAAAGGTATCACTTCCCAATGCTAGAAGCCTCAACAAAAAATTTTACTCCCTACAGGCACTACCTACCCTGGAATGCATTGATATATGCGTTGTCATAGAGACCTGGTTCATGACCATTGATAGCACTCCGTCAATGTAGGGCTTCTATACCTATCACATGTTCAGACCTCCTGCTCTAGATAAGAGCACCAGTCGTAAAACAAAATTTCACCTCCAAGCATGTTAGGATAACAGAGTGTGACTCCTCCACGTCCAGCTTGCCGTTAACAAAACCATTTATCCTATCATAGTTAGCTATAGGACCCCTTCTATGTTTTTTTTGGTCCATACATCTTTACCAACTAGTATGGACTACTTATACATTAGGATAAACACACTATTCTCCTAGGGGATTTCAACTACCCCCTCCATCTCCAGAGAATTCTGGAATTCATGATACAAACTCTCTGAACCAGTTAGTCAGCACCCTAATGAGGGGAGACAAAATCCTGGACTTGGTCCTCACCAGTATGGGACAGTTCTGTTCCTCACCAGTTGCATCTTCCTCTTTCATCAAGTCAGACCACAAATCAGTCACACTCACCATAAGACTGAAGCCAGAGCCATCTTCAAAAATCTCGGTGTTCAGAGATGATGTGAGGGCTAATCTGCTAAAACTGGGAGATAACATAACTAAATTCCACATCTCCCTCCAACTTGTTGACCCGACCATGTATAAGGGATCCTTTGCCACCAAACTCTATGCACATGTCAATAGCTCCATAGATGCACCTGCCCCCTCCAAAGTAAATACAATACTTAAATTAAAAATAAACCCTTATAGTAGAATTCACATAAAAATCTGCTCTACAATAAAATAAAAAATCATTCCACGCATTAATAAATGTAACTGACAAGATGTCCAAAACAATCTCGCTAAACGTAACAAAGAACTCAAGTCCCTGATCAAGTCAACCAAAGCTAGATGTATAATTTAAATAGTCACACTGGCAAAAGACAACCTTAAAGCCTTCTCTAACTATGTTACAAACTTCAGAAACAATGCACTACAGAGAGCTAATAGTAAATGATACTGCATAGTGTAATCTTGAGGAAACAGACAATCTATTAGTGGGTAAATTTAGCTGTAAACACACCCCCTTTCTCCACTTACATTCATAGATCCCATACCCACATCTGAACCCCCTCAGATCTCCCAAGAACAAGTCCTCAAAGTACTTTCCAAAGTCAAGAATACTACTTCTATGGGGCCAGATAACATACCTGGCTGCCTACTGGACAGCCTTAAAGAGGACCTGTCAAACCTCTTAAGAGGGCTATTCAACATTAGCCTCCAAACAGGATTTGTGCCAGATGAATGGAGGACAGCGACAGTTATCCCCCTGCACAATGGTGGAGTGTCAATGGACTCAAGTAATTGCACACCCAGAAGTCTGAACAGAATGTTATGGAAAGGATCTAACAAACTCTTGGCCCAGACCAGTTCAGTTATATGAAGGGCAGATTCTGCCTACTTAACCTAGTCAATTTCTTTGAGAAAATTACTGAAACAATGGATGAGGGTAAATAGGTACACAGAGCATATGTAGACCTCACAAATACATTCAGTACCATCCCTCATTCAGGTATTGTTGATTAAATCAACCAGCTAAATGTTAATCCCTATGTAACTTATTGGATAGCAAATTGTCTCACAAATAGAACCCAGGAAATTAGGTACAAGGCTCTACCACCAACAAAAGACCTGTCACTACTAGTGTACTCAAAGATCCAGTCCTTGGGTCACTTCTCTTTCACATTTACTTCTCAAAGGTCAAAGCTAATGTTAGGGGTTTATGGCTGACCAAGTTTGCAGATGACTGTAAAGTTAGTGGCATCATAAACTCTCCAGAGGATACACACTCCTTTGGCAAGCATGGTGTCTCCTGTAACTATCACATTGACACCACACTCTTTAAAACTGGTCTGATAGTTAGGGACTTGGAAGCCTATGTGGACAACAAACTGTTCTTTGATCAACATGTATCACTCATGTAAGAAAGTTATTTTTTATTCCACAGCTTATTGGTAAAGAAATGGTATCTAGGTGCAAAAATGTTATCATTTCACTCTATTCAGCACTTATTAGGCTGGTCAATGAGTGTCGTGCCCCATTCAATATGTAGCCATTCAAATACTTAACACATTTTGAATGAACACAACACGCCTTGTTCCTGTATCATGCAGCCTACTGAGGGGCAATCTCGGCCTCATGTGTAGGGCCTCAACTGACCTTATTCTCTCCGATTTACTACACATTCACATGTCCAAAGGTGGCATAAAGACTGACCCAAGAGATCTTAATCTCTTCTGCAATATAAGTAGAGCATGTTGCATGCATAGATATGCATCACAGAGAATATCACTTCTTTGGAATTGCCTTCCTCTCCACATAAAGCAAAGTGCTTCCGTTATTCAAACATAATCTAGATGAATTGATGGGAAACCACAAATTCACCCTAATTTAGCACCCTTTTCCTTTATGGATCGTAGTAACATGTAATTTTTTCCCAGCTCTGGGTTATTCATACTTAAGTTACAGAGACTAAAAATGTCAAGGTAATATATGGCTAGACTTCTAAAGATCCTCACAGATCAATAAGTACCCATAAACCCATGTCAGTTTAGATGGATTTACATATGAAAGCACTCTCTTAATGACAGCTTATATTGTTCCCCTTTTCCATCTATTCCAGCTTATTTTAGGGTTGAAGCAGCAAAGGAATTGTTATTTAACAGATCAGTTGTTGAAACTTGAGATCTGAATTTTATCTCTTTCCTATGGAATTCGTTTTGCAAGTCATTTTTTTGTGTTTGAATAAAAAAATCTTTCACCAGTCTAGCGGCGTAGCTTTTTTGAGGGGGATGCACTATGGTGCCTGCATACTGCTATTTAGTTTTGGTTAACTGGAAGGGAAATGTTGCATATAAATTGTAAGAATTTGAAAAAAGTATTATTATATTCAAGTTTTATTGATGGTTTATTTTCTGTGAGGATGGGCTCTGTAAATGAATTAATGTTTGTGAACAAGGTAAATTACGAGTTCTTGAGTGCATTAACTATTTATGTAGTGCTATTAGTTCTGACAAAAATAATAAGAGTTTCACTAAAACTATTTACAAAAAGGTAATACTTGTGAATTCATATTTATATTATAATAGTAATCACCCTTTTTTTCACAAAAAAGAATGTCATCAAAGGACAATATATTAGATCATCCTGAATTATTTTTGAAGATAACTGGTTTGAGAAAGAAAATGTCATATTGAAAAATGTATTTGAATAGGGTGGCTACCCAGCTAATTTAAATAAAAAGATCAGTTCTGAAGTACGTGAGAAATGAAGTGCATAATATATTCCAATAGTTAGACAAACAATATATCACCATCTTAAGCAATAGTTATGGAACAAACTTCAACTTGTTGTTTCCCTTAAACTGTTCTTCTGATAGTAGTATCACGGACATAGTATCTACTAATTGGAAGGTCTTACTGAAGAATGAAAAGTTAATGTAAGTTCTGGACATTGGGCCAAAAGTTATAAACAAGAGAGGTCAAAATGTTAAAACGTTATTAGAAAAACCTTTAGAAATGAAATATCTGCAGGACTTTAAAATGGGTACCTTACCTTGCAAGCCCTGTAAATATTATAAATTTATTGACACCTCACCATATTTGGAGGTTGTACATAACACAGTTAATTTTAAACCTAATGGTTGGTACACATGTAAAACAAAATGCATTGTGTATTTAGCTAAGTGAGTTTCTTGTCCTGCATTTCATCTGGATGAAGACTCTAGGAAGTTAGCAGAAATAATGTATACATGTATTTATGCTATTTAGGTTAAAAATCTGAACAATGCTTTTTACGACCATAGTATGACCTGTGTAAATGTTAAAAAAATTGTATTTAGTGTTTTAGAGCAGGGAAATGAAAATTATAGAGGATTGGATTTGGATATATCTTTAGAAAAAAGTAAACTATGATAACAATTAAAACTGTGGGCAAAGTTGTTCCCAGGTTTAAATGAGCACCTTAACATTAAATGTGTATTGAAAACGCTATTATTATAAAAATACATACTCATGGATTCAGAAAGGCTTAAGGTGATGTAGAAGCCTTGTCTTGGCAGGTGTCTGCATTGTGCTTATCCTTTATGTTTCACAGACTGCCCTGTTACTGAAGTTCTCCCCAGTAGGGAATCAGCATGGAGAAGGGTACTGTGGATGAAGCTGCATGCTTATGTAGTAATCCATGCTAATTAGCCATGCGCACTTCCCCAGAAATGTCCATGGATACCAGTTTCCTCAACTGAGTAATTCATGAAATCTCTTGGCTTTAAAAAAAAGGAAAAAGTTTACACTGTCAAAAGATGATAGCCATGCATTCATTCCTATGGGAATATGCATGATGTGAGTAAGTCTGGTGAGTAAGAGCGGGCATGTGTGTCTATAGGGACATGAACGAGGCTGGATGAAATGAATGTGTGTGTGTGTGTGTGTGTGTGTGTGTGTGTGTGTGTGTGTGTGTGTGTGTGTGTGTGTCTGGTGGTAGCATTGGGGGTGCTTAGGTAGGGAATTGTAAGTCTAGATGTGTCTGTGTTGCAAAGTGCATGTGGGTGTATGAATGAGTGTTTCTGTGAGTGGGAGTGAGTATGGAGTCTTGTTGATGCATGAGTGAATATGGGTATAAATTTAGGAAAGTAAGTAGGAAAGTCTTCAAAGAAGTCTAAATATGTGTGTGTGTGTGTGTGTGTGTGTGTGTGTGTGTGTGTGTGTGTGTGTGTGTGTGTGTGTGTGTGTGTGTGTATGGGCATGTAGGGGGAAGCCTTTGCAAACACGATGCATAGGAGTCCAGGGAGAACACTGGCATGGTCTGGTTTAATAGCAGTGTGTTTGATTCAGAGACATGGTAATGAGCTGCTAATGAGGTCTTCCTAATTGCTGCAGTACCATGTCACTGAATCAGAATTTTTGTCCATCATGCCCAAACACATTGGGTAATTAGTGCAGGTGGAGAAAAATGAAAATCCCACTGTTATTGTTTAGTATGATGATTTAAATGTAGTTTGTCCATGCAATGGTTCATGTGACTTGGTTCAATTGATTTAATAGAGCTTATTTGTTTTGTACACTGTTTTCTGAAGAAGACCTGTTTTATTAAAGGTGAAAATGCTATAAAATGTTATTTGGCAAATATTCAATGTGTTTCTGAAGTTCTTATTACTATCAAGTTTACCTCTCCTACCTTTCCAAGCTTTTACTTCCTGCCCATTTGTTTGCTTTAATTACCCTCTCAAGTATAATATAGTCTACAGGCTTCTTTCTGTACTCCTTCTTAAATAAAACCATTTATACGTATTTTAAACTCATTTATAGGTTCATAGGTGTTTACTAGGCAAATGACCTTTTTAAGCCTAGCCATGCATCCCATATCTCTGACAAGTTCTGATACCCTTGATAAGTCTAACTAATCATGAAGGGATTCACATCTAGATCAGGGGATGTCATCGTGCCTCTTTACTCATCCCTCATCAGGCCCATAATTGAGTACAATGCCCCTTTTGGGATGTACCTTACCAGACACCTGCAGCAACTGGAAAGACCCCAAAAGTACCTCACCAAGAGGATCAAAGGGCTCAAACAGATGTCATATGCTGCCCGGTTAAAGAAACTCCACCTCTACTCAGTGGCATACCGCCTGTTCAGAGGCGATCTGTGCCTGACGTATAAAGCCATGTCCAACCCGGAATTAATGGACATGCTGCACCTCAGAAAATCCAAATTCCATCGAGCTCTGGCTCGAGACTTGAACCTCAGCACTGAAATAAATAGGACATGCTGGAGGGACAGATTCATAACCCAGAGGCTCCCTTCACTCTGGAATAAAATCCCAGTCCAGGTTAGGCAGAGTCCTTCATTGACTCTCTTCAAGAGGAATCTTGATGAGTGGATGGGAGATCGTAGGTTTACCCCGGGTATCACTTCTGTGTCACTGTTAGACAGAGGCACAGTATACTAACCTTGAAAAAGGGCATAGCAAAATAAATTTAAAATGGGTGGCGAAAGCCAAACACATTCTGGCTAGGCTTATAAATGGCCTAGGGCAGATAGCCTAGTATGAACCTATGAACCTATGGGTCTGGGAGATGAACCATTTACAGGTTACCTGTTTGCATTAGAGACATAGGTGCCAAACCAGGGATGAATTTCCTGTTTCCCATCCAATTATCCAAGTTGCACTTGAATTGGGTAATTTAGCAAATCATTACTTAAGTCATAACTCTCATGTGTCATGGAACAGCATTCTTAACTTATTTAACTATTAAGGAAGTATCAACTGACTGACAGACAAAACATAATTTCTTATCATTGTTCAACATTCTTCCAATTGGTTAAACCAATCAATGGATTTATCCTTAAAAATCTCTTTTCAGAATGATTCACAAGAATTAATATCCTCAGTTTAACTGCATATTGCCTTCCTGCCTTCCTATCGCAACATATTTGCTACTTATTGAAATCTGAAGTGGTATTCATAGTTGTGTTTAGGCATCATAGGAATTTACACTGATGGAGTCTAAGTATAGCTAAGGTCAATTCAGAGGTGTCAGATGTTGCTAGAACAAAAGTCACTTGAATCCAAGCATTAATAGTAGAACGTAACTCAATAACCAATGAATATAAAATAGCAAAATTTATTATACTTGTGAATCCAAGCATTAATAGTAGAATGTAACTCAATAACCAACGAATATAAAATAACAAAATTTATTATACTTGTGAATCCAAGCATTAATAGTAGAACGTAACTCAATAACCAACGAATATAAAATAACAAAATTTATTATACTTGTGAATCCAAGCAATTAATTTTTTACATAGTTTGTTAGTCAATTTTTTACATAGTTTGTTAGGTGTCAGATGTTTCCAGTCTGCGATAGTAGTATGTAAATGAAGGTGTAATGAAATGTGAATGAGAAATATGTGATCTGTGACTATCATATGCATATTAAGAGCTCGTCCCACCTTTGTGTGATTCAAAGTCTCCTTTTGATGTGCATCTGTGCCACATGACTAAGGTTTATAAAATGTTAAGCTGCATCTTTTTCAGCTACATTGCAAACTATGGAGATGCTTGCATTTGCTGCCAGATTAGCCATTTCTCATTCTGAGATACTAGTCTCTTTAATGTCAGAAGCAGCTGCACCCAGTAGTGCTTTCTCACTCGCTGAGAAGAAGAAAAATATATAGGTGAAGGATAATCAATCTGAAATTTGCTGTTCAAAAAATCTTGGAGATATCTATAGTGGACAGGGAAATAATAACTGGCTTTGATGAGTCTATATGGCCTACAGATAGTAACTGGTGGGATGTGTGGCCTTCCTATACCTGTGGATACCAAGGTATGTAGAGCTCTATCTATACTTGCCACAATGACCTTTCAGTGACAAATGAGGGACACATTGGGTTCCTGATAGGCTTCTGCTTTGCAGACACTCAGCATTTCCTCAACAGGCAGTTGTCAAGCAACAATCAGTGTCAGTAACACAATAGGTAGCACACTTGTCTTTGATGCAGAAGGCTGTAGGTTTTATTCCAACACCAAGACGATGGATTGATGACACTGCAGTGCAGTATAAGGGGAGAGCCACACTCCTCTGTGTGTTATCCTTTGTATAAGATGTTACACCAAGTCCCCAGCAGTCCGAGTTGATGGGAGCTCAGGTGGATGTAAAAGACCCATGGCTCCTGTTGAAAAGAGTAGGGGAAGTTTTCTGATGCCCTTCTCCAGTAGTATAAATATCACCTTGGGACTCACCTGAAAAGAGGCTACAAGCAGTGGCCATGATTCCCATATTTTACACACTAGCTCACTCTGCTGCATATTCCTGCAGAAAAGGATTCCTCATGGTCACCTAAGAGATAAGTGCAAACCATTTTACTGTCCTAACCATTGGTATTTCATTATCTCCAGACTGGTATAGGCAGTGTTGAGTATACACATCCATTTTGTTAAGAGTCCCGTCCTTCCTTTGTTTTGTATGTGATGCAGGCTACCCACTTGAACCTTGGTTAATGACAACAGTGCATAACTCCTAAGGAACTGTGGCAGAGTGCTTCAACACTGTCCTGTCCCAGACTTGCATAGTCACTGAGCAATGGCCTGCTCAAACCCGTTTCCATTGCCTGGACAAATCTGGGGGGTGCCATTCAGTATAGCCTCCTACTGCATGCAGAATGTTTACTGCCTGCTACATTCTGCACAGTGTGATCATGCACTGGTCTGTGTGCAACTGCCATAGTCAGTCACTGATAGTGACAGTGCAGCTCCCTCTACTGTCCTCCTACCAGTGGTGATGATGGCAGTAGTATGGACACTCCTGCGGTGGGTTTGTGCATGGTCCACATCTGCTCCAGCAAACAAGTAGGGCCTAGTGCACAACTAAGGGCCGTGACATAAAATTAGTTAAAGTTAAAAAACATTCTTAGAGGCAATACTTGATGCTTGCAATTTTACTTGTGGACTACGCTAAGGAGTGCATGGACAACTTACTCAGTATATCAGACATGTTTTATGTTTGAACAAAATAAGTGTTGTCTTTCATAAGTTTACCGCCGATCATCATTTATACTGTGTTTTGTGTAACTGGCACAAGAACCAGTTATACTGGCAGAATTTAGTTCTCTCTCTCTCCTTTTCATGTTTTGCATGTGATATTCTCTTTTTACTCTTCCAGTAAGAAGTGTGTCAGCAGAAGTGTGTGTGGACATTGACTGCTGGGCACATATTGTTTCCCTCTTACTAATGTTCAGCTTGTATGTTATATTTGGAAGGTGTCACATAAAACGTCCCCTAAGGACAGTGTTGGTGATGGACCTACAGATTGATAACATGTGCTGGTATTTGAGCTTGATGCTGAGCTGCTCCAGTGACAGGATCTACTGGATGCAGGGACACTTCTTGACATTGACCTAACCATGCTTTAGGACCTAGACCTTGGCTAACAGGTTCTAGCATGTGATCTGCCTTCCTGTTGGGAGAATCCACAAGACAGCCTGCAGTACTTTCTTGAGATACACATGGTATCTGGCCTACTCATCCACCATACAAGCATGAGTTCCCCAGCCACATCCTGCTGTGTTCCCAGTGGAAAGCCTTTCCCCAGTGTGTGTATGGAAGCCTATATGGATGCTGTGTGTATAACCATTCTGTACATGGGAATCATCATGGCATCCTCCCTAGCCACCACCATTTCCAAGTACTGCTGAAATTCCTCACATGTTCTCTGCAATACACTAGCTATCTCTATTTAAGTGTCAGAGGCAGTAGCCTGGGCTTGACTATGTCATGTCACGTCTAGTGCTTGTGCAGCCAATGCCTTTCATGTTTCTAGAACTAATTGTAAAATATGCCTTCACCTGGCATCTTAATGTGCAGGTGTGACAGAAAGTACTTCTACCTCTAAACATGTTATCTCTTCACAAGGGGTTTAGGTTGTTCATAGGAAGCAGTCATTGAGCTATACGGTGTCCTCCCCTGCTGTAATTACATGTCCTCTCTGTGCTGAGTGCGCAAGCCTGTATCACTGCCTATGGTGTTATCCATCTGCTGTATTGTAGGAGGATGAAGTTGTTTCTGGTGCTGACTGAAAATAAATACATGAAGATGTGGCTAATATAATGTGATAGATGGAATCATTTTTCCATATATTGTAAAGTGGCCACGCTTACCATGCATTACCTGGAGACTTTGTGCCACATCTAATATTGATGGAATACCTGTTTGTGAAACATGTAAGGATAATTTTCTGCACATGTTATGACAAATGCATCTTAGAGTAATGTAATAAAATGAGCTACACACTAACCTTCCACATTGCCCAACTGTGTTTGTTGCAGGGATCTGAAAATACTCGTGTCAACATCAGCTCTAATGATTCCAGCAGCTTTCCTATCTGCATCCATATCATCACTTCTTATAGACAGAAAATACACTTCAAGGCTGGACTATGAAATGACCATGACCGGTGTTACTATGGCAACTGCATTCTGCCTAGCTTTTATCCTCGCATGCCCCACCATGTCATTGGCTCTTTTTCTGTGCTCTGCCAGTCTGCAGTTCCTTGTCCTAAAACATGTGTCAACCACTACATGATTCCACACCTTAGCTCTATCTGCCCTTTTTCACCCCCCTTTTTCAAAAAGGCATTTTGCATATGTCCTCAGAACATCCATGAGGATGTGATTCTCCGCACGACTGAGGTTATCACTCCTGTGTCTTGTTCCCTGTTGTAGCATTATGTTACAGCCTAAAGTCACATATTGTGACAAAGTGACGCTTGCCTTGCATGATCTTTTATAAAATATGGAAATACTTGCCACTTTATTGATTAAAAACGAAAGAAAGAAATGGCAATAAGCAGACTGAAGCACTAATTCAAAGTTGTGGGTTTGAGTTTTGGTGTCACTCCTGCCTGTGTTTTGCTGTTCTCTGTTACAATTACATATGCCTGTTTTGTTTTGCTGCAATGGTGTGGCAATCAGTGTATTACATAGCAACTCATATATATCAACACTTAACTTATTCAAGCAGCTCATACGTATCAACACTTAACTTATTCACGCCTACAGCACCATTTTGTGTATTTCCCATTCATACCCATAGCTCCTTATGCTATTATAAAGTACAAGGATGCATTAGTAAAATGACAGTAAGATTGTTAATCTATGATGTCCCGCAGTACGGAAATTAATCACTGTTTGTCAATTATTTTTCATATTTTCATATTTATGTTCATACTTTCACAACTGACAATCCCCCATGTTATTGAGTGGTGTGGTGTGATATGCTGTGATGGGAGACAGGAAAATTTGTTGTTAATGTCTATTTATATGATATTCTACCTGAGATAGTTTTAGTTGTTTATTAGTAATTTATGACAATGAACAATATTTCCATATATACTTAATACCTCAAAACCTAAATGACTTATAAAATGTTCATAGGTTCATAGGTTCATAGGTAGGTACCAGGCTATTGTCCCTAGGGCATAATTAAACCTAGCCAAAATGTTTTGGTTTGTGCCTCCCACGTGATTTAGTTACCTGTGCCTCTGTCAAGCAGGGCCATAGAAGTGATTCCCGGGGTGAATTTCCTGCTCCCCATCCACTCATCAAGATTCCTCTTAAAGAGCGCTAATGAGGAGCTCTGCCTCACTTATATGGGGACCGTATTCCAGAGCAGGGGGGGTCTCTGGGACACCAGTCTGTCCCTCCAACAAGTCCTGTTTATTGTTGAGGTCAGGTTAAGGTCCCTAGAGCATGTAGCTCGGGTAGATTGGGTTTTCCTTAGGTGGAGCATTTCCAGCAATTTGGGGTTTGACATAGCCTTGTATGTCAGGCAGGGATCATCTTTGAGTAGCCGGTATGCAACCGAGTACAGTTGGAGTTTTTTTAGCCTGGTGGCATAGGGCATCTGTTTTAGGCCCATTATCCTCTTGGTGAGGTATTTTTGAGGCCTCACCAATTGTTGCAGGTGTCTAGTAAGGGACATCCCGAATGGGGCATTGCACTCAATAATGGGTCTAATGAGTGATGAGTAGAGGAGGACAATAACTTCCTTTTTTCTAGATGCAAACCCCTTTGTGATAAGGTGGGCCATGTAGAAGGATTTTCTAACCACTTTAGCAATGTGGTTATCGAAGGAGAGGTTACTCTCCACCTGGGTCCCTAGGTCTCTTATCACACTCTCTGTGTTAAGTGAGCTAGCACCTATGTGGTAATTCATAGGCACTTGTTATTACCTAAAGGGGATGACAATGCACTTTTTGGCATTTAGCTTGAGGCCATGATTTTGGCACCATGTATCTGTTTCAGTGAGACCCTTTTGAAGGATATCTACATCAGTAGGAGTCTCAATTATGGCACCCAGTTTGCAGTTGTCTGCGAACTTTGTTAGCCATAGTCCCTCTGTGTTTGCTTGTACCTTGGAGAAGTAAATACCGAGCAGGAGAAGTCCCAAGACTGAGCCCTGGGTTACTCCACTTGTCACAGGTTTGGAGTCGGACCTAGCGTTTCCTATTTTCACTGTATGGGTTCTGTCCATGAGCCAGTTAGCAACCCATCTTATAATGTAGGGGTTTATATTTAGGTTAGTGAGTTTGTCTATAATTCCCGAATGGGGAATGGTATCAAAGGCTTTCGCAAGGTCAAGGTATGCCGTGTGGACCACCTTTCCCTCATCGATTGCTTTAGTGACTGTCTCAAAAAAGTCAACCAGGTTTAGAAGACATGACCTGCCCTTTATGAAACCAAACTGGGTAGGGTTTAGGGTTTGTAGGTTCCCAATGTTGTTGTTTATGAGTTCCATCATGATACGCTCCATGGCCTTGCAGACAAGGCTCATCAGACTGATGGGGCAATAGTTGCCGGGGTTGGTGGTGGCTCCTCACTTGTCAAGCGGAACAACCATTGCCTTGCACCACTCAGTGGGCACATAGCTTGAGGTGAGGCTGTGGTTGAACATGGTATTTAGGTGAGAGAGTAGTTCGTTTTGGAGTTCATGTAACACACAGCCTAGGATGCTGTCTAGTCCCATGGATGCTGTGTTTTTTGCTTTAGAAAGTGCCATTTTCACCTGGGTGTCTGTGATTATGGGGACAGTGCAATCTTCTGGTATAGATATGGGCCCTTTAGGGGGTGATGGTGGGGTAAAGTTTGCACTGAACCTATCTGCCAGTATATTGGTGATATCAGTTGGTTCCGTGAATTTTGAACCGTTGTGCTGTAGCTCAGAGCAGATCTGAGAGTTGCCATTTAGGTTCTTGGCATAGCTAAAAAATGTTTTGTGGTTGTTTTTATTGTCCGTTGCAATTTTTCTTTCAAAGCTCGCCTTTGAGGATTTTATAAGGGATCTTAGCTTTTTGCTAAGGTTGGTCAGGGAGCTCCTCCACTTCTAGGCTTTTACTCTCTTTTTGTAATAATTTCTTCCTTCTATTATAAAGCTTGTTTATGGCTGGGGTTCACCAGACTAGTTTCCCTTTTTTGGAGGAATGGGTCTTGGTTTTGTTCGGGATAGCATGGTCCATGCACTCATGTAAGTGTTTGTAGATTGCTTTTGTGTAGGCTAAAGTAGATTCAACCAAATTGTCATTCTGCATGGGAGTAAAGAAGTTTGCCACCTCCATCTTAAGTAGCATAAAGTTTGCTTTGGAGAAGTTTTTCACTGTGGTTTCCTTGGGGGGGGGGGGGTAGGGGTGGTATGTGGCTATCGAGGGTGATGAGTTTGTGGTCTGATCTAACCAACAAGGAATTTACCTCGGGTATGGAGTACTTATCTCCCATGTTGGTGATGACCAGGTCTAGTATATTGTTGCCCTTTGTGGGGGTGTTGATAAGCTGGTCCAGGGCATTTGAGTTAATATATTTCAGGAAACATTGAGCAAAGTTATTAGTGCTTGGGTAGTTTTCCCAGTTGATGTTTGGGTAATTGAAATCACCCAGTATTAGGGTGTTTGGTTGGACCCACATGTTTTCCAGTACCTCAAGGGATGAGGAGTGGGGGTCTTGGGGCAGGGATGGTGATCTGTAGCAAGCTACAATCTGGATTGCAGGTTTTGCCCATTGTCAGTTGCACTTGGATGATCTCTGAGGCATCATATTTTGCAACTAGTCTGGAGGTGTGGTTATCTTTGATGGATATGGATACGCCTCCTCCTTTGGTGTTTCGGTCCAGGTTTTGTGTCTGAAATGTGTGGTATGAGTTGTAGCTTGGAATTGCTGGGGTGTTCTCTTGAGCCTTGAACCAGGTCTCAGTTATTGTACAAATATCGATGTTCTCAATTTTGAGAAGAGCCTCAAGTAAGTGCATTTCGAGGTTTAAACTCCTGGCATTGAGCAGCATCACCCTCAGTTTTTGTCACTGTTACTTATTACAGTGGTGGGTTTGTCTTTTGAGCCTTGCCTAAAAAAGGCACTATGGGGGTGGCAAGAGCCTTGGCCAGTATCCTGAATCCCAGGGGTGACATGCGCAAGCCATCTCTGATGAAGCATCGTGGTTTGTCGAGCATGTCATCCCTGGCAGACAGATACTGGATCCCCTTTCAATGACACCAGAAGCTTAGCCAATTGTTGAAATTTATCATTTTTTTCCTTGTACTGAGGTATCATTCTTGGTGAAGGTAAGATGCTACTCAGGGCTAGGGTCATACCCGCCTTGGTTACATGATCAGAGAGCTCTTCTATATCTCTTTTCATGTAGTCCAGGGAGGTACGTCTCAGGTCATTCACACCAACATGGACAATGACAGAGTCATATTTGTACTTGTTATGGAGTGACCTGAGTGCCTGCATGATGTGGCGGATTTTGGCACCCGACAAGCAGCTGACTGTAACCTTCTCTTTGTCCAACCTCGTTAGTGGGGCATCAGTGTGCCTGACTATGGAATCTCCTATTACAAGTGTGTTAGGTATGATGTTATGCCTTATGGGCTGTGGTTGTGTGGCACACTGGTTTTGCAGGTTATGTGGTGGTTGTGTTGTGTTTGTAGGTGGAGGGTGCTTGCGTGTCTGCTTTGGAGGTCTCTGTTGTTTCCGCAGATTTTTATTTAGAGTCTCCGAGTATATCTTTGTATATCTATATGAGGGATTTGCAGTTGCAGGTGTGGTGGGTCTATGTGTAGTATTTCAGGTTGTTACCTTCTCCTCTTGACTGTCTATTCCAGTGGTGCCTGCAGAGAGCTTTGCCTCAAGTTTGGCTGTGTAAGTGCATGTCTCGCAGATTTTGGTGTCGTGTGTTAGGAGGAGATGGTTGTCTGTGTACATGAGGTAGTTGTGACATTGCCTCAGGGTGCCCAGATTCATCAGGTGGACAGGAGAATACACTGGGAACTGGCCTTTGGACATGCCTGAATGGGTTGAGGAACTTTTTCTTGTTAAGCTGGTGGGGGGGGGGGAGTAATTTCACTGTTTCCTACAAACAAATGTTGGGCTTGATAAGTCGGTGGGGGAGAGTAATTTGACTGTTTCCTACAAATTATTGTTGGGGATCAAGTACAATAGAGTATTAGTGCTTCTGTCACTTTTTTAAGCAAGTCAAGTTCAAAGGTGCTGATTTGAGTGCTAGAGCTGAAAGAACTGGCTAGTACTAAGGGAAAAACTGAAGAGCAGACTCTGTGGAACCAGGGATAGTTTAACTCTAGCTAACCGCCACTGTGCTAAGCGTAAAACCACACAAATGTGGGTTTTATATCAGAAAGATAAAAGAGAAAGAAATTAGCCCAAAATGGCCAATAAAACTACAATTTCTGGGCTGAAACCACTCCTCCAAGGACAGGTAGACTGTTCAAAGCTCCCCACTCTCACTGATGAACAGAGTAACTTCCTTCTATCCAAGTAAGGTATGGGAAACACAGAAGCTTAAACACAGTCCAGGTACCAGCAAATATCTGAAAAACTGACTTTTCTAGCTTAGAAAGGCGGGAAATAGGAATATTTTTTTTTAAATAAAACAGATACAGCAGAAAAAACACTTTTAAAGTACGGAAACGGCTGTCACACTTTAGTGTGAAGCCAATAACAGTTAAATAATGCAATTTAAGACAAAAATTACTTTTTTAAAGTGCAGGCAGTAAATAACTAGAAATGCAGTTAAAAATGAGCTTTTTGAGTATCAGTAAATGCCAGAAACCGAGCGTTTAGGTGGAATTAACAATAAACAGAAAGAAAAAGCAGAAAAATAGTACTTAAACACTTTAAAGTCACTCTAGTCTCTCTCTGGTGTTGTAGGTCTCTGCAGGACACCTGGGCAGGAACTTACTGAGCTGATGCAAGCGCAAAAAAACACACAAATGTGGTTTTTATATCAGAAAGATAAAATAGATAGAAATTAGCCCAAAATGGCCAATAAAACTACAATTTCTGTGCTGAAACCATTCCTCCAAGGACAGGTAGGCTGTTCAAAGCTCCCCACTCTCACTGGTGAACAGAGTAACTTCCTTCTATCCAAGTAAGGTATGGGCAACACAGAAGCTTAAACACAGTCCAGGTACCAGCAAATATCTGAAAACTGGACTTTTCTAGCTTAGAAAGGCGGGAAATAGGAAGATTTTTTTTTTCAAAAATAGAACAGATACAGCAGAAAAAAACACTTTTAAAGTACAAAAACGGCTGTCGCACTTTAGTGTGAAGCCAATAACAGTTAAATAATGCAATTTAATACAAAAACAACTTTTTTAAAATGCAGGCAGTAAATAAGTACAAATGCAGTTAGAAACAAGCTTTTTAAGTATCAGTAAATGCCAGAAACAGAGTGTTTAGGCGGAATTAACAATAAACAGCAAGAAAAAGCAGAAAAATGGTACTTAAAACACTTCAAAGTCTCTCTAGTCTCTCTCTGGTACTGTAGGTCTCTGCAGAACACCTGGGCAGGATCTTGCTGAGCTGATACAAGCGCAAAAAAACACGCAAATGTGTTTTTTATATCAGAAAGATAAAAGAGATAGAAATTAGCCCAAAATGGCCAATAAAACTAACATTTCTGTGCTGAAACTACTCTTACAAGGACAGGAAGGCTGTTCAAAGCTCCCCACTCTCACTAGTGAACAGAGTAACTTCCTTCTATCCAAGTAAGGTATTGGCAACACAGAAGCTTAAACACAGTTCAGGTACCAGCAAATATCTGAAAACTGGACTTTTCTAGCTTAGAAAGGCAGGAAATAGGAAGATTTTTTTTTCAAAAATGGAACAGATACAGCAGAAAAAAACACTTTTAAAGTACAGAAACAGCTGTCACATTTTAGTGTGAAGCCAATAACAGTTAAATAATGCAATTTTATCAAGTGAAACCCTAGATGATGTTGAAGAAAAATGTAAGTTTACATCTTGAGAGAAATTCAATATTATTAATACTGCTGTTTATACAATTAAACATATGTTTTCATAGTTGTGTTGGATGAGCACAAAAGAGCAGTTGAAATTGATAATGAGACCAATGCCTTAGGCAAACATTATAAAATGGGAAACTGTATAGTTGATTTTAAATTTATAGTTTTGGGTGCTATCACTGGTTTTGAAACGTTATTTAATGCTGAAGAAGAACTTGGATGGCTGGAATATTCATGGCAGGTTAGATTAAATGCATGTTATCCTCCAAGTTTTAAACAGCAGGAAAGATTTTGTGGCATACCTGAGGAGGAAGGGGTTATGGCATTAAACCCGCAAAGCCATGTGACACATTGTTAAAGTATTTAAATGAAATGTTGGTTATATTTAATTCAGTCTGATGAAGTCTCGGTGTCAAGAGACGAAAGTGCTTACTGGATTATTTTGTTGCCTTAAAGTGAAGTTTGGTTTACTACCGAGTTTTATTTTTTATTTTTTTTTGAGTTATTCGGTACAATGTTATTGGTTTTTGTTATGTTTTTACGTTTTTTTCATGAGCCAAAATGCTTCTGGCTTTTTAGCTGTTCCTACAGGATGTACTCTACAGGATGGCCCGAGTGGATCCATAATGTTAAACCAAGAAGGTTTGATGGGCAGTGGGACATCCAAGCAGGGAAACCTGCCCAAAAGGACAAATGAACTGCTATTCAACTGTTTAGCCCCACCACTTGATCCTTTTTCGGGTCTCAGCAATGTAATGAGTCACAAAAATTATTTGTTTGATGCTGTGGAGGCATTTAAAGAACTTGAAAAAGACCTTGTGAAATTGAAGTGCTTGCAGTGGGCTGTTATATACTTTGATAACTGCTTGCGAGTCAAAAGGGTTCCAAAGGGACTCAGAATTACCAAAATATTGAATGGTAGTGACTTATCCAAAGAGTTCATTGGCAAATGGGTGGAACTCAATCAAAAGGCAGGTTTACAGTATGTTGAGATGTTGTCTGATTGGAATAAGCAAAAAATCGAATAGCTCAATAACCGAATTAATATTAGTTTATTTTCGATCAAAGACAAATTAACAGCAGATAATTTTTAAACCAAATTTGGTTTCATCCAGGACAAATTAATGAAAGAAAATGATGTTTTGTCCAAACAGAAAATCAAGAAGTTTCAAAGGGACCTTAAGGAATATGGGGAAGGTGTGGCTTACATCAGGGTAATAGCTGAGCCTAACGAACCAAAGGTTGAGGTGGTGTGCCTGAGAACAGGAAACAACATCAGAACGAATGTTGTTGTAGAAGAGGAAGAAGGGCCAAGATGCTCAGAGCATTTGTCTCAACGAGGACAGAGAAAGGATGCCAGTCCTGTATACACATCTTCTTCAACTCCAGTAATCGAAAATTTTCCTTTAGGTCAATCAGTGCAGAACATGCAGGTCTATCAAAAGGGGCCGAATGGCCAGCGCACTTGGGCAGAAGTAGCAGCTACGAACTCAGAGGCTTCAGCAAGTCGCACCAAAAGAAACCTTAGAAGAAATGGAAGAAGCGATTTCTTCCTCAGGTACTGTTGATGTCTGTAGTTTTAAAATTATTAATTTGTCATCTAAATTCTTGGATACCACTGCTTGTGGCATTTTAAGTAAAGGGTGGAATTTTGTTCCATCCAGAAGAGCAAGCAAATGTGATGCTATTAATGATTTGAGAGAATTTATTAGGAAACTGAACTTTAAGTTATTGTTTAATAACAGCAATTGTTTCCAATTTGTTCAGCAAACCTACTATTTATAACCCTCCTTTGAGAAGGGAACTAGAGATTCTTCTCACTATGACTGAGTTGCAAATTATTGAATTGTTGGACAATGAGAGTTCCTTTAAATATCATAACATGACTGCTGATGAATGCAAACTGTTTTATGACTTGATGAATGATGATAAGCTGCTAATTAGCAAAGCAGATAAGGGCAATGCCTTAGTAGTTTGTGACAGAGTTGATTATGAAAACAAAATGTATTATATGTTGGCTGATGAGAGCTACTACGAAAAAGCGACCTTTAACAAAGTCAAAAAATCTTATAGTTTCATAGATGCTATGATAGAAGAACGGTACTATACAGGTAGGATAACAGAGGAAATCAAGAGATATATTAACAATGCATCACCCAAATTTAGTAGGATTTTTGGCCTTGCCAAGATCCACAGAAATTTGGATGATCCGCCGTTGAGACCCATTATGGCCAGTGAAGGTACCAAGACAGAGGCTATCTCTATTTTTGTTGATAAGCATTTACAAAAAGTGCTGGTGAAAAGCAATTCATATATTAGAGATACCTTTGATTTTATTAACAACTTAAAAGAAGTCAACATTTTAGATTCTGATTTAATGGTCACCTTGGATATCAAATCGTTATATACAGTAATTCCCAATGATGAGGGAATGGAAGTAGTTAGGTTGGAGCTTTTGGCTTCAGGATTTTTTTCCAACAATACGATCAGTTTACTAATGGAAATGTTAGATATTATCCTGAGTTATAATTATTTCAAATTTAAGGATGATATTTACCATCAGATAAACGGGGTGGCAATGGGTGCAGCGATGGCACCCAGTTATGCCAATATTTTTATGAATGGTTGGGAAAAAATGTATATTTTTGTTGAACAATTTAAAAACAATATTGTCTGTTACAAACGTTTTATTGATGACCTTTTTCTTGTATGGAGAGGAGGTATTGAGTCCCTCAGAGCGTTTATAGCTTATATCAATGGGGTCTGTACTTACTTACTGTTTACATCAGTATGGGACAATAAGAGCATTTCCTATTTGGGTGTAACAGTTTATAAGGACAAAGGGAAGTCAACTAAAATGAACAAAAAGAATGTGCAGAATAATGCATACTTACATTTTTCCAGTATGCATCCCAAGCATACAAAAGGAAATATTGTAAAAGGTCAGTTAATGAGGGTCCATCAACTAACTACTAACGATGAGGATTTTACCACTGAAAGTGAAAATTTATGTTGTAAGTTTGTAGCTAGAGGTTATTCCAAAGAATTGGTGATGAACAAATTTGATGAGATCAGTGAAATTAGGAAAACTGCCAGTGTACCTTGTAGGAGAACTGTCACCAAAGACTATAGAACTGCTATGCAAATTTCTAATAGTGTTGATTCTGAAGCAATCAAACAAATTATTAATACCAATTGGAAAATATTAAAGAGTAATGAAAAGGTTTTCAAAGCAGTAGGAGAGGGTCCAAGGTTTGTGTGTAAAAAAGGAAAGAGTTTCAAAAATTTTTTTTCAAAGTCAGCTTAATGCTAGACCATCAAACATTAGTGGAAGTATAAGAAAATGCTTTGCATGTAATTTTTGTGATCTAATTTATGATGAAATTAGTAAAATTACTGTAAATAATTTTAAAATCAACATTAATAACATTTACGCATACAAATCAAAATATGTTGTGTATTTAATTATTTGCAAGCTGTGTGGGGCATTTTATGTGAACATACTAGTAGGGAGTTGTACAAAAGCATGTATGAGCACAGAAGAGCAGTTGAAATTGGTAATGAGGCCAATGCCTTAGGCAAACATTATAAAATGGGAAACTGTATAGTTGATTTTAAATTTATAGTTTTGGGTGCTATCACTGGTTTTGAAACATTATTTAATGCTGAAGAAGAACTTGGATGGCTGGAATATTCATGGCAGTTTAGATTAAATGCATGTTATCCTCCAGGTTTAAACAGCAGGGAAGATTTTGTGGCATACCTAAGGAAGATATTGTAGCAGTAAATGCTGATAACTACTGCTTCAGTGACGTAATGATTTTGGGACAAAACTAGGTATTATCAATAACTGCTGTTCTTCTTCTTCAGTAGTTCAGCATAATTCATTTACATATCTCCACGTCTTTTCATCAATTTTGGAGTGGCCTAATGGTTAAGGTGTTTGCCTTACAAACACAAGGTGCAGGGTTTGAGTCTCACAAGGGATAATTGGCTAAGCTTAAAATGGCTCGCAAGGGCAGTTAGCCTAGTACTAACCTATGAACCTATGAACCTATAAGAAGGGGTTAAGGCATTAAACCTGCAAAGCCATGTGACACATTGTTAAAGTATTTAAATGAAATGTTGGTTATATTTAATTCAGTCTGATGAAGTCTCAGTGTCAAGAGACGAAAGCGCTTACTGGATTATTTTGTTGCATTAAAGTGAAGTTTGGTTTACTACCAAGTTTTATTTTTTATTTTAGTTAATTAACTATTTAGAATTAGAGTATATAAAGAAGGAATGGAACTTTTCATCTTTGTATCTGATGAAATTATGTGTTGAGTGACGAAAAACGCTTAAGAGGTTGGCACAGCGTTTTATGCTTTTACGTGGATTATGCTTTTATATTTTGTTGCCTATAAATAAAAGTGGAGTCTTTCGTATCCCCTGATCTGGGCGTTTTGTTTTAAATTACTTGTTTCAGATCAGCTCAGTGTGCTGGTTTTACGTGGAGATATGTAAATGAATTATGCTGAACTACTGAAGAAGAAGAACAGCAGTTATTGATAATACCTAGTTTTGTCCCAAAATCATTACGTCACTGAAGCAGTAGTTATCAGCATTTACTGCTACAATATTTTGTTGCACAGTGATTCTCAGGTCTCATTGGATAAAGTAAAGCAGTTCTTAATTCATAGAACTCAAACTGGAACCGCAAAAAATAAACCACACACAAAAAACAAAGACTCTAAAGTAAAGTGCAGAAAACAACTTTACTGGTGTCTCCTGGTACCTCAGCTAAAAAGCCTTCAAGGGATAGTTTGTTACACCAGAAGCACATTATTTAAATTAAATCACATGATGTCAATTAATTATATAAATTGCACATACTCTTTCATTTAAAGTGACTTTGAACCATTAAAAATGCTTGTTACGCCATTTCCCAGCCTTACATTCATTATGCATTCTTATTGACTTGTTGTCTTTCAGCTTTTCCTGGTTAGGGGTCACCACAGCGGAACTCCAGTCCGCTAATCATTGGCAGTAGACTTTCATGAATGCCGAGGTGCCAGCTCGATGTTCAACCTTCAACGAAGGCATGCCCATTTACGCATGTCTTTCGAACGCCCACCCAACCACAAGGAGGACATGCAGACTCCACACAGAAGGCACTCCCCACACTCCAGCTGAGAATCGAACGGGAGAACCTCTTGCAGTGAGGCAACAACGCTACCGCTACACCACCATGGTAGATTGACTAATACTTGTATTTATTATACAAAACTTTTAAATTATGATAAATTAATTCCTACCATTTATAGTCAACAATTCATACTCTGTTTATGTATAAATACTTTATCAAGTGCATGTTTAAATTGGACAAACTTTTATGAAAGCACAAACTGATACTTAAATAACTTTCCATCTCCGGCACCAATATCACATATTAATATTTACCTCCAGGTTAAGTCCTGAAGGAGATAAAGTATTATAATTAATGATGAACCTGGTTTCCAAGGCTAACAGCTTTTTATAGTGAGCTTCCCCATGTTGATGTAAAGGCATGGCTAACACACTGAAAAATAAAGATGAATCAGAGCCTACATGATCTGAGCAGAAATGATGTGCCACAGGACTGTCTAATCTCCTATAAGCATAATGAATGTAAGGCTGGGAAATGGGGTAACAAGCATTTTTAATGGTTCAAAATCACTTTAAATGAAAGGGGATGCGTAATTTATATAATTAATTGACATCATGTGATTTAATATAAATAATGTGCTTTTGGTGTAACAAACTATCCCTTGAAGGCTTTTTAGCCGAGGTACCAGGAGACACCAGTAAAGTTGTTTTCTGCACTTTACTTTTGAGAGTTCTTAATTCATATCAGACAAGAACCCATAATATCAAGTATCACCAAACCATAGTTGTCAGAATATATTCATTGCATTAATAAATGAATAACATGTTACAGTGCTTAATAGGATTTTCTAATTAAATGAGTAAATGGTCCATTTACTATTAATAAATAAAACACAATTTCTTCAGAACACTTGTGAGTCCATTTATTGTAGCCATTTTCTTTCTGTCTTTTGGGTATTTATTTATTTATTTATCTATCTATTTATTTATTTATTATTTCCTTTTCTGTTACTGTTTTCAACAGGTCCAGAAGGCCCTGGAGCAGTTCAGATGTATGCCTCCCAGGTGACTACGTGCAAACGTCCTTTTCTGTCCAGAGACATCTTCACAGGGAAGGGGTGGTAGCCTCACACCTGTGGGCCCCCTGGTGTGGTACAGTCTGGTATGCTTTGAACACCAGAAACTACAGGACCTGGTTAAGACAGTGGTTGAAGAGAATGTAGAGACGTGCCTGCACCCACTGCAGTCTCTTCTCCAAGTGGTGCAGTTCTGGATATCAAGCCACCGGAGGATTTCATCTCCACACCAAGTTCCCCCACAGGTCCATCACAGAGGGGATTATTTGGGGGTGCTCCATACTGGGGTGGTAGATGGTTCCTGGATCTTCTCCCCTTCCATTTTGTGTCTATCTTGCCCCTCCCCAATGTCAGCCCACCATAGTGTTCTGGTCTGACTTGTTTACCTTTTATTTTTATGTCTTAACTCTTTCCTAACCATCTGTCCTATACCCTCTACTCTTAGTCTTTCTCCAACATCCCTCTTAAAAAACTTGGAAAATGGAAGGTCAATCCCCCCTCATCAAACTCCTCTTACACAATGCTCTTACTGTGTTCCTTCGACGTGTCCTTTCCCTTCTCTTTTCCTTATTTTCACCTTTCTGTCTTACTCCTTTCCAGTCTTATAAAATTCCAAACTGGGTGTCCATATAAGAACACCATTTACAGTGAATATAAGAAACGTTAAAACAGTTTGGGTGAGCTGCAGACCACTGGCACTCAGATCAGTTCAGCTCATTTTTTTGTAGATGTTCTCAAGAGATCTGCACAGGCTTGGGCCTGCAACCTTTGCCATTCACTCACATTTTCAGCATCTTTCTTCTGAGCGTGTACCCCAGTACAACTCTTTGACACTTAGTCGTACATCCAGCTACAAATAATACTGTTTCCTAATACAATTAGGAAGGAGTAAGATAGAAAATGTGGCACAGTGGTGCAAAGGTTAGCATAGTCACCTCACATCAAGAGGTTCTCTGGTTCGATTTTCAGCCGGGGTGCCTTCTGTGTGGAGTCTGCATGTACTCCCTGCATTCGTGTGGGTTTCCTTCAGGTGCTCCAGTTTCCTCCCACATTCCAAAGACATGCATCTAGAGCATGTATCCCCGGGCCTCCACTTAAAATGGGCTCCATTCCAGTTGGACTTTCCCAGTAAACAAATATTAAATAAAAATAAATACATAAATAAAATTCAGTGAAGTCCCTGATAGTTATCTTAGGATTCTAGTTTCTTATTGCCCACATTACACCTTCAGTTTTCCTATAGGTTCACAGGTTCATAGGTTGGTACTAGGCTATCAGCCCTAGGGCCTATACAAGCCTAGCCGGAACAATTCCCTGGCTATTTTTTCCCACACTGTTTACTTCCCTGGACCCCTGTCTAGCAGGGTGACTGACGTGATCCCCGGGGTGAATTTCCCTTCTCCCATCCAATTGTCAAGGTTCCTCTTGAAGAGGACCAAAGAGGCACTCTGCTTGACATGTATGGGCAATCTATTCCAGAGTATTGGGAGTCTCAGGGTCAGTAACCTATCCCTCCAGCATGTTTTGTTTATTGTGATGACAAGGTTTAGATCCCTGGAGCATGTGGCTCTGAGGGATTGGGATTTCTTTAAGTGTAGCATGTCCAACAGCTCTGGGTTTGACATGGCCTTGTATGTTAAGCAGAGATCACCTCTGAGTAGACGATATGCGACAGAGTATAGCTGGAGTTTTTTAAGACGGTCAGCATAGGGCATCTGCTTTAGGCCTGTGATTCTTTTAGTGAGGTATTTCTGCGGCCTTTCCAGTTGTTGCAGATGTCTTGAGAGGTACATACCAAACGGGGCGTTGTATTCTATAATGGGTCTAATGAGGGATGAGTACAGTGGGACAATGGCCTCCCTTTTTCTGGATGAAAAGCCCTTAGTGATGAGGTGTGCCACATAGAAGGATTTCCTGACTGTTGTGGCGATGTGGTTATCGAAGGTGAGACCACTGTCCACCTGTGTCCCTAAGTCTCTTATCATACTTTTGGTGTTTAGTGTACTGCCACCTATATGGTAATTCACGGATACATGTTTTTTCCCAAAGGGGATAACTATACATTTCTTGGCATTGAGCCTGAGCCCATGGCTCTGGCACCAAGCATCTGTGTCTGTAAGGCCCTTTTGTAGAGTCTTCACATCATTTGGGGATTCAATAATGGCTCCCAGTTTGCAGTTATCTGTGAACTTTGTTATCCAGAGTCCCTTCGTGTTGGCCTGTACTTCAGAGAAGTAGATGCCAAACAAGAGGGGTCCCAGGACTGAACCCTGAGGTACTCAACTTGTCACTTGTCTGGAGCTGGATTTGGAGTCGGCTACTTTTACACTGTGGGTTCTATCAGTAAGCCAGTTAGCAACCCATTGGGTGATGTAACGATTAATGCCCAGCTTAGTAAGTTTATCTATGATTCCAGAGTGGGGGATGGTGTCAAAGGCCTTGGCAAGGTCTAGATAGGCTGTGTGGACCACCTTACCCTTGTCCATGGCTCTGGAGACTGATTCGAAGAAATCAATCAGGTTCAGGAGACAAGATCAGCCCTTCACGAACCCAAACTGGGTGGGGTCTAGTGTTTGAAGGTTGCCAATGTCTTTGTTTACAAGTTCCATGATAATACGCTCCATGGACTTGCAGATAAGGCTTGTCAGACTGATGGGACAGTAGTTTCCGGGATCCAAGGTGGATCCCCCCTTGTGGAGTGGGATAACTGTAGCTCTGCACCACTCAGTGGACACGAAACCTGAGGTGAGGCTATGATTAAGCATGACACTTAGGTGAGGTGCCAGTTCATATTGTAGTTCATGTAGTACACAGCCCAGGATGTCATCTGGTCCCATGGATGCTGTATTCTTAGTTTGGAGAGTGGGTTTTTTACCTGTGTGGCTGTTATTACTGGAATATGGCAATCTTCCGGTATTGAGATGGGCCATTTAGGGGGTGAAAGGGGGTGAAGTTGGCACTGAATCCATCTGCCAGGATATTGGCAATATCCTTGGGATCAGTATATTTAATGCCATTCTGTTTTAGCTCAGAGCAGATCTGAGCATTGCCATTTAGATTCTTGACATAGTTATAGAATGCCTTGTGGTTGTCTTTGGAATCTTTGGCAATTTTATTTTCGTAACTAGCTTTGGAGGATTTTATGAGGGATCTCAGTTTCTTACTGAGGCTAGTAAGGAAGTTTTTTGCATCCTGGGATTTTCCTCTTTTCTGCAACAGTTTCTTCCTTTTGTTGTAAAGTTTGTTTATGGCAGGGGACCACCAGATTGGCTTCCTTTTTTTGGATGAGAGCATCTTGGTTCTATTTGGGATGGCACGATTCATGCATGAGTGGATGTGCTCGTACAGTGCCTTAGTGTAGGATTCAGCAGTTGAACTTTCAGTTCCTGTCTGCATGGGTGTCATGAAGTTTGTCACTTCTGACTTGAGTAGCATGAAGTTGGCTTTGGAGAAGTTTTTTATGGAGGTTTCCTTATGGGGGGTAGGGGTGGGATGTGGATTTTAAGGGTGATTAGCTTATGGTCAGACCTGACTAACGAGGGGGTGACCATAGGTGTGGAGCATCGCTTTCCCATGTTGGTAATGACCAGGTCTAGGATATTGGAGTCCCTGGTGGGACTATGGATTAGTTGATCCAAGGCGTTGGAATTTATGAATTCCAAGAACCGTTGGGCAAAGGTGTTGGTATATGAGTAGTTTTCCCAGTTAATGGCAGGGTAGTTAAAATCACCCAGTATTAGGGTGTTTGGTTCTATCTTAATATTTTACAGTATGTTTAGAAAGGTGTAGTGAGGATCTTGGGGTATGGTGGGGGATCTGTAGCAAGCTACAATTTTGATTGCAGTCTTACCTAGTGTTAGTTGCACCTGGAGAATTTCAGACGCATTGTGTTGGGCAACTAATCTGGTGGTGTGAATATCCTTGGTGAATATTGACACTCCTCCACCTTTAGTGTTTCGGTCCTGCTTTGGTGGCTGAAAAGTGTGGTAAGAGTTGTCGCCTGGTATTGCAGGGGTGCTCTCTGGAGCCTTGAACCAGGTCTCAGTTACTGCACAGATATCGATGTTCTCCATTTTTAGGAGTGCCTCGAGAGAGTGCATTTTGAGGTTTAGACTTCTAGCATTGAGTAGCATTACCTTCAGATTTTGCATGCTTGTACCTGTTACGGTGGTGGTTTTGTCCTTTGAACTTTGCCTAAAAAAGGCACTATAGGGGTGGCAAGAGCCTTAGCCAGTAACCTGAATCCCAGGGGCGACAGGTGCAGACCATCTCTGGCAAAGCATCGTGGTCTGTCAATTATGTTGTCCCAGGCAGACAGATACTGGATCCCCTTTGAATGACACCAGAAAATTAGCCAATTGTTGAAGTCAATCATTTTGTCCTTATATTATGTTATCATTCTGGGCGAAGGCAGGATGCTACTCAGGGCTAGGGTCATACCTGCCTGGGCCACATGATCTGAGAGCTCTTCCATGTCTCTTTTCATGTAGTCCAGGGAGGTATGTCTCAAGTCATTCACTCCAACATGGACAATGACAGAGTCATATTTGTACTTGTTGTGGAGTGACTTGAGTGCATGCGTTATGTGGTGGATCCTGGCACCCGACAGGCAGCTGACTATAATTTTCTCCTTGTTCAACCTGGTGAGAGGGACATCAGTGTGCCGGACTATAGAGTCACCTATGACTAAAGTGTTAGGTACATTGTCTTGCCTTAGGGGCTGTTGCTGGGTGGCACACTGGTGTTGTGAGCTATGTGACACTTTGGTTGTGATTGGCGTTTGTTTGCGTTTCAGCTTCAGAGGTCCTTGTTGCTTGAGCAGGTTACAGTTAAGGGCCTCTGCATATGTGGATTTAGTGTTGCTATATGTGGGTGTTGATGGTGTGGGTTTAGAAGGGCTATGTGTTACTTGAGGTGTAGTGTGGTTGTTAACCTTCTCCTCTTGACTATCTACAATCTTGGGTGGAGAGAGCTTTGCTTCCATTTTGGCTATGTAAGTGCATCTCTTACAGGTTGTAGTGTTGGGTGGTAGGAGGAGAGGGTTGTCTGTGTACATGAGCCAATTGCTGCATTGCCCCAGTATGCCCAGAATCACCAGGTGGACAGGAGAAATCACCGGAAGCTGACCCTTGGACATGCCTGGTTTGGTGCTTTTTTTTTTTTTTTTTTTTTGTAAAGTACAGGAGCTGTTTTCCCTTACCTTAGCAAGGTACTTTGCAATTATAGGCTGTTTAGTGCCTACTATTAATTTCTCCTTATTAACAAGGAGAGTTGAGTTTTCTCCATCTTTTGGAATCTCTTTCTTCTTATCTCTACTGACTTTGGGAGGGATGCATACAATTCTAACATCATGTATAAAAAGACAAGAATATCAAATTAGCATCTGAAAGACTAACCCTTGGATTCAGAAACATGCCTAGCACAACTGTGAATTGTTTTCAGCAGGTACAGCCCAAATCTTGTCATCCATTAACAAAATGAAATCTATGTGAAATCTAAGTAATCTCACTTGTACCTGGAGCAGAACCTGTAGTGAGAGGAGGGAAATTATCAGTTGTAGCCAGGAGACAGACAAGAAAAATTGCTGAGTACAAAGAGTGCACACACCTTTGCACATGCACTAAGAAACAAGAATATGAGGAAAAATGGCACTGTGCATTAAAGGGATCACTATACTGCTTAAATCTGTTTTTCTGACCGTTAAAATGGGTGGAAATGGGATTATAGGACAGCAGGAAAAAGGGGCAGCAAGCAAAGGAGACAGTGATTCAACTCTACCAATCACAAGAGGAACCTTTCTAAGTGGTCAATGCAGGCATCCAGCCACTGGTCCAGTAGCTCCCCCACCAACTCTTCTGTCTCCCTGTGGGACAGACATTCACCACCCCTAGTACCACCAGTGAGCACAATGACACTCTCAGCTGGTGGAGTACAACCAGGGCTAGGAGAGAAGACCATTTGGCTGTTCCTTGCTGCTGCCACTGAAAGGCAGCCTTGGATGTAGGCTGAGGAGAAGCAGGGGATGGTTGGCCTACAGAGGAACAGTGGACCTAGACCTAGTCACTAACACTGCTGTGTCAGCTGTTGTACAAAACTGTAAAATAGAGGGAACAAAATTGCATAACAAGCATAAACTAATACTAAAAAGAAAGAAAATCGAGAAAGGAAGGGAGAGGATAGAGAAACAAACATTTGCAGTACATTAGTATAATGAATCTATACAACACATTATTAAAGGTCTCAAATGCATGCTGCTTTTAGATAACCAATGCACAATTTTAATTAAAGTAAGAAAAAGTAATAATCATCGCTGTGCCTAGAAATCCTATCCATCCTCCTTGATATAGAAGATGATTGTCCTGTATGGCCTCCTGAGCTCTAGGGGAAATATACCATTCTCTAACCTCCCTACAATCAATACTGTACTAAGCAGGACAGCAATATATGTCTCAGTACACTGGATAGATACTTACAGTTCATCTCACTTGCTCTTACTCTGACCTCTTCTTTCCACAGACTCAGAAGGTGAGGATGACACTACCACAGGTCACTGCATTGGTGTCTGCACTTGTTCACAGAGCTGGTTATGCCAGTGACATCTGACCTGCTCTGCTAAGGCTTATACTGAGAATTATCATAGGAGTCTCTAAGTGGGTGCTCCCAGGGCTCCCTTTGCACCAAATGCAGGCTGCACCACAGAGGCACCCAGCCACACATGGTGCTATTAAAGATTGTGGCCATACACCACATCTCTTTCCAGAGAATCTAACTCAGGTCAACTGGACCATGATGTGGACATTATCACTAGGTGCTACTACCAAGGCCTTCAGAGTTTAAATATTTAGGCAGGCATTGTGTGGATACAGTCCTCCTTTGCAAAACATACTTGGCATGCCTGCTATTTGTTATTAGTAGTTAAGTCTTCTAGTGTTAAATCCATAGTTTTATGGCTTATTGACACATAACCACAAACTACTCTAGTATGTCATTTTGGAAAGTACATGAAAAACATTATAAAACTTCCATGCACACATAATTCAAGAAGCAGGATGGTGCAACCAAATTAAGCACCTACATGGACAATGACTTTTATAGGCTAATTTCAAGCTGACCCCCTTCCGGAAATGAAAAACTAAAACTAGCACTGCAAGGCTGAAAACTGAATCAGGATTGACTTATATATCCTACAAGAACAAAATGATCTTCGAGACTATAGTGGTAAACATGTTACAATTTGCTTTCAAGAAACCAACCTCATTTAAATACTTTTTATGTGCATTTTATGAATGATTTAATGCTATATAATTCATTAGATGAGGAATCCAAAGCACAACTACAGATAGTTAAAACTTTGTCAGATGATACAAGAATGACATTTAGTCTTGATAAATGTGCATAGTGACATTTAAAAAAGGAAAGCTGCAGAACCAAGAAATTATCAACACAACTATAAATACTTGGGAATAGATGAAAGGTTGGCAATGAAACGTGAACAAATGAGAATAAAGCTCAGTAATGAATTCTTCAGAAGACTAAAACTAATTTTGAAAACCACCTTGGCATCTATAAATAAAGTACAAGCTATAAATCAATTTGCTGTTTCTCCTCTAACTTACAGTTTTAGGACGACTGACTGACCCCAAAAAGTATTAGATCAATTGGAGTCGAAAACAAGAAATATGCTACATGCCTACCAAATGATAAATACAAATCAGTGTATTCCAAGATTATATCTCCCTCACTGGGAAGGAAGCATGGGCCTCCTCAAATTGACTACATGTATAGATTTAAAAACCGCAGAATGAATCGCATTGCAAATAAAATATTTATTCTACCAGAGTACACATAAAAATCCACTTAAGCATAAATTGTTAAAAACATAGCTTTTTGTCCCCAATACAAAATTCACTGGGACTTCTTTTGTTTTAAACTTTTTCCACAAACATACATTACTTCTTATAGAGATTTTATTATATTTCATTTTTACTTTAACATTACTTTTATGGGACTTTTCACAAATGTGATGATTTCAAATGAAGCACATTTAAGGACTTAATTGTTTCATCATGTGATATGTTAATAGTTTATATAACACTGTTTGATGTGGTGTTCTTTTAGTTCTGAAGAAGCCCCAGTGAGTTTTGTATTGGGGACAAAAAGCGGTGTTTTTTAACAATTTATCCTTAGACGGATTTTTATGCCTACTCTGGTGGAATAAATACTTTATTTGTGGTGCAACTTGTTCTGTGATTGTTTTTACTTTTCCTGTTGGTATGTTTCGTTTGTGAAGTTTTACCAGTGGACCTGTGCCTCTGTCTTTTTGGATTACATATATAGATTTGCAATTGCGAAACTGCATACATATCTGCTGACCTCATAATATCCAATAAAATTGAAAGTTTTAAAGCATGAGAAAACAAAGTCTAAGATGGCATCTTTGCTTAGTTTAGCAGAAGCATTTCTGTATCAAGCTGGAATGGAAATCAAACCAGAAGGATACAAAAATCAGACAGCAACTGAATGTACCAAAAAGCAAAATAAGGTAAAAGATCAGATGGGAAGAAAAAAAATTGGAAATTCCATGAATATAGTGGCAAGTACAGACCCGCAGTGGTGGTGCTGCGGTAGCATTGTCACCTCAGTCAGACGCTGTCCGTTCGATTCTCAGCTAGAGCGTGTTCTGCGTGGAGACATGCGTAAATGGGTGTACCGTCGTTGAAGGTTGTGCGTCAGGGCTGGTAACTCGGCATGTAAAAATCAACTACCAATCATTAGCGGACCAGAGTTCCACTGTGGCGACCCATAACCGGGAAAAGCCGAAAGACACAACAACATAGCGGCAAGTACAGAGATCTCCTCGAACAACCTCATGTTGACTAAACTTTGAAGAAGGAATGGTTAAGGGAAGATGAACTGAAACCAAAAAATGAAAGGTTTGAATGGTGAGAAGTACAGAGAAGGAAAAATGTTATTCTGTGTGCATATCATTGCTAATATGCTTTCATAAGCGGAATCAAATCTTATATATTCTTCAGTGTGTATCTGTTGATTTGCTTCATGTCTAATATTCGAAAATGCAGATAGAGTTAGAAAAAGTATAAGATTTATTCTTAGTAGAAAGTTCAGATATGGAATTTGGAACTCGTGCCTAATATGGAATGTCAAAAACAAGTTGCCAGGAGATCTTCCTTAACAAAATTAATGCTGTAGTGTTCATTTTTAACTGGTCAGTGGTTGTTCTATGATTGCTACAATAATATTCCTTTTAATGAAAGAAAAACTGATGCATTCTGTAGTTTGAGGAGACAGGACCGTGAGTTCCTAGTCTCACACATACATGTTTCTGTGTTCAATAAAGCATATTGTTATTCTCTGAACTGTCTCGTGAGTTATTTGGTGCCTTAACAGTTTGGTACTGTACACTCGGACCTCCGAGCTGTTTGTGAGTTGCTGCATTAGAAATTGCCACTGGGCACAAGACAGTAACAGGGTTTCTGTCAGGCAAGTTTCTGTTGTACCAATACACAGTTTTATAACCCCAGAGTTTAAAGTCTCTACAGGTAAGCTTTACTGAAACTTTTTTCACTAGTTTTGATGAATGCGAGTGGGTAAATTATATGCACATTATTACCCAATAGAATATTAGTGGGCATCCCTTTCGAGGCAAACTGCGAGAGGAGAGACAGATTCTGACTCTACTACTGATTCTAATATACCTTCTACACAAATGCACACCTTATGAGAAGTACCAAACCTGGCAGCAGCTAGAGAAAGTGAGGCTGTACCTACTATAAGAGTAGTACGACCATGGAATGCAGGGGCCTTTTACACCATTGTAATGTGCCACCTTCCAATTTAAACACACTCAGCAAAGTATGCAGTGATCTTAGAAGGGCATGTGCAGTTGCAAAACCCTACCAACGAAGTCCTACGAGCAGTTTTAAAAGCCTCCACACTTCTGATATTTTTAGGAAAATGGGAAAAAGGGGTTGGGGATGGATGAGACAAATCTAACATTGATGACAACATTCCAAAACATACAGATGATGGATTTTTAGCTGCTAAAAATAACCTATTAAGAGCCATTACCACAATATGCCCCCTGCCCCTAAATGGGCAAGAATAAAAGCTACTGTGCAGAAAGAGAATTAATCTACTGATGTATATTTGCAGTAGATCATAAATGCACTTGAAGACTTCTCTGGCCATCCAGACCCTATAAAGGGTACGGAACCCAGCAGGTTGTCAGCCACTTTTGTAGAGGATTTGTTACCACCAATAAAAGATCATATTAGAAAGGTTTGTTTAAACTGGCCAAGCTTAGGTATCCATGAAATTGTAAATCAGGCACAATATGTATTGGATAATATATGTAGGGAAGAAAAGGGACAAAAGAAAAAGTTAGCAGGTATTCAACTCCTGCAGTTAAATACCAACTCCCAAGTGGGGCAAGGGTGTAGCCAGGCATACTCTTTGTATGCTACGGAGTACATGTTTTTCAGAGCATCACATCAGCTTGGCTTTTTTTCAGGTCATAATATGTCTACAACTGTCTAAATGAATGCCTTTAACAATAGGTACAATATTGCTAATCTAAAAACAATATATTTAATAGTTTTAGGGGGAACAGCTGAAAATGTTACTTAGCAGTATTTTGAGGGATGTTGTCCACTTTTAAGTGAGAAGTGTCCCGCGGGGGTAGCACTAAGAGCATGTGAGTACAAAATGGAAATTGCTTGCTACACCCCTGAGGGATGGTACAGGAAAGAAGAAATCATGGAGGAAGAGGTAGATCCTGATTCTTTCAGTGAACCCCCAGGAGAGTACCTGCAAAATTATTATCCTCCTGATTGACCACCACCACCGCACACTGGGCATTGGAGAAATGCATGTCCATTAGCTGGACAGTAAACCAATTCACCAAACACTCAAATACCACAGCAACCTGAAAGAAACCCTCCTGTATGGAACACAACTTGGCAACCACCAATGTGAGGCAGCAAACTCATTAGGACAGCCATGAGCAGGACTACAGTTATTTCCCTCGGTAACAATTGATCAGGATGGTCTTTTTGTCAATGCTACAGTGAAAAATACATGTATCCAACTTCTTGTAGATACAGGAGCAACTGTATCTATGATTACTTTGACAAATATCCTACACTTTCCACTTTCTAAACACACAATTTGTGGTGCATGTGTATGTCCAGAGTTCATTTAGATTATTTAGAAATTAAAACTGTTTCTATTCAAATTGATCAGTTAAAAGATCAGCATGCTTTTATTGCAGGAAATTCAGCTTCTTTAAATCTGTTAGTAGAGATGTACTATGTAAACTTAGATGTACTGTTTATTGCACATCTGGTGGCGTATTTCAGACATTTCTAATGAATCTTTAGGATTATATTCAAATACTATCTGTTCAGATGAATATGCCATTTTTGCTTTTATAACATCCGAGCAGAAAGCAGAAAATGCTGATATGGAGGAATTAAATGTTATACCTCTGCAGCTCTGGACTACCCATGACAATAAGAAAGGACTCCTAAAAGGTGAAGAACACGTGCGTATAACATTAAGACTTTGTGAGCACTTGCCTATGGTAGTTCAGTATCATTTGTTAGTAGAAGCAGAGGGAGGAATCAAACCTGTCATTTCTGCCTTGTTGTAACAAGGTATCATTGTCCTGACTCAATGTCCTTGTAATACTCCCATTTTACCAGTTAAAAAGATGTGAAAAAGTACATGTAGGTTTGTACAAGATTTATGTACAGTAAATACTATAGTAGTACCAACATCTCCAGTTGTTCCTAACTCTGCAACAAACTATTCCTTTAGATACCACCACCTTCAAAGTGATATATCCAGATAGTCAGTACCCGCTTGTATGTACTTAAAAGGACAGCAGTATACTTGGACTAGATTACCACAGGGGTGTATAGAATCTCCCACCCTTTTCTCTAGAGAAACGAAGAAACAGCTAGACAAGATTACATTTCCTTGTGAGCCTACTTTGATTCAATATGTAGATGATTTGCTTTTAGCTTCAAGAACTGTACACGACTGTAAACAAGACACTATTTTTCTTTTGACTCAGTAGAATTAGAATGTATGGTTAATAAAGACAAACTGCAGTTGTGAAATCACAAGGTCAGTACTTGGCTCATCTTATTCAGAGTGAGCTGGACAGCTTTTGCCTTCACATATTGCTGTGATCCAAACTGGAACACACCCTACTACATTAAGACAGCTGCAAGCTTTCCTGGACTAATGGGTTACTGACATCAATGGATTTCTAACTATGCAAAAATGGTAAAACCTTTATTACAATTATTAAATAAAGATACCCTTGAACCTTTACCCAGGCAGGATTATCATGAACAAACTTTTGTACAATTGAAAACTTTGCTTTTAAATCCTCTGCATTTGGGTTGCCAGATTATTCTAAAAGAATTTTTTTATGTTTTTTAGTGAAATAAATAAATTAGCATTAGGTTTATTAGCACAATACAGAAAAGATGGTTTCAGACCTGTTGCTTATTTTGGCACAAATCATGATCCTGTAGCTACATCCTGCCCCCACTGCCTTAGGGCAGTGGTTGTGATGGCACTCATAGTAGACATAGCTGGTACACTGACTCTGGGGCTCAAGACTTACATGGCAGTTCAGTATTCTGTAGAAACTTTGTTACTGAAGACTAAAACAATATTTACTGCAGCACGATTGTCTAAATACGAATTGTCTTTATTTAATAACCCTTCTTGACAGATTGTTCGATGTCCATCACTTCACTCTGCTTCTTTAATGTCTACAGCAGATGAAGGAGAACCCCATGATTATGTAGTTGTTAACAACACTGGGGTCCCTCCTAGATTAGCTTTGAGACATTCCTTTGCATTATCCAGATCTCATTCTTTTCGTAGATGGCTCCTGCGTTCGAAGAGGTGATGTTGAACTCATAACGGCCTTTTCCATTTGCATACAAGACAATTAAACAGAAATGTGTCCATGGGTGCTGGAACCATACAGTGAGGGGGGAGGGGTACTCCCCCACTTTTGCAGATCCAGCAACTTACATATACAAACGGACCCGCACCCGGTCACAATCACAAACCATATACAAACTCTCTGACTGAGATCACACTACAGTGAGAAAAGATTAAGAAAGGGACCTGTCATCAATACTTTCTTCAGCAGACCTACACAGTTCTAAAGTTGTTCCAGTTACCTTGCTGGACGGACTTAGGTTAGAGTCACATAAGAATTTTACATGGGCACTAAGCTTGAAGATCTTCTGTTTTAAAGTGGACCCTTTTTCTAGGCTCTATATATTGCAAGTATACCATTACAGATGTATGACAATTAAAAGAGCTCCTAGCTATGATAGTGCTATTTGTAGGACTGCCACAGATTAAGTCTAGTAGATATATTTACTTGCCAGCTTGTCAGTGCATAAACTTGGGGGAACTCTGTTAAGTTGTATCCTGTTCCTAAAATATTCAGCTGCATGGCAATGTGATGCTGTGGACATGTTAGAAGTAATTGCAGGTGGAGGGCTGTCGAGAGAAATAAACCTGCAGTGGGATCTAACTGTAGAAGCAGCACTTGGAACAGGTATACAGCTGCTCTCCAAACTGCTCTGCGTGTGAAAAGATAAGAAGAGTGCTAGCTAGCCAGGCTTTATGTTTGGGCTTGGAAAGCTTCAAACGTAAGGAAGAGGGAGCTAGTTAGACTGCTTGGAACTGGTTACTTCTAAATGGAAACCTTCATAGTTAAAGTGCTGATTCCCTGGAGTAACTCGCATAGGCACCAGAACCATTGAGCAAGGGGTAGGGAGCGTCCCTCCCACTTTTACATGACAAGATGGTCTTGTCTAGTCCCCATGGCAGCAAAAAAAACAAAGCATCTTGTCTTTAACGAGGACCAGAAGATCCATGCATGGGTCGTCTGAATTCGCGGAAGACTTAGGTGTGAAATTTTAAACAGTCTGCGTTGCGGGTTACTTAGGTGCAAAATTTCAAACTGCCTACTTGAAAGGTAGTGGTGTGTGCTTGGTTAGGAGAGTATGCTGCTGTTTCAGGGATCGTGTTTCGGGTGCTTCACGGAGTTTCTGGTTAGGAGAGTATGCTGCTTCAGGGATCGCGTTTCTGGTAAGATGTTTAAGATAAATGCTGCTTTAGGGATCGTGTTTCTGATTGGGGGGATTGTGCTTCTGATATATGCTGTGGGGGGATTGTGCTTCTGATATATGCTGTAGGGGGATTGTGTTTCACTTTCTGATTTATGCTGCTGTGTTTCACTTTCTGCTGGGAGAATTGTGCGCACGCGCGCGCGTGTGCGTGTGTGTGTGTGTGTGTGTGTGTGTGTGTGTGTGTGTGTGTGTGTGTGTGTGTGTGTGTGTGTGTGTGTGTGTGTGTGTGTGTGTGTGTGTGTGTGTGTGTGTGTGTGTGTGTGTCTGTGTGTGTGTGTGTGTGTGTGTGCGTGTGTGCGTGTGTGCGTGTGTGCGTGTGTGTGTGTAGATGTTTCAGATATATATGCTGCTATAGGGATTATGTGTGTAGATGTTTCAGATACATGCTGCTATAGGGATTGTATGTGTAGATGTTTCAGATATATGCTACTATAAGGATTGTGTGTGTCTAGATGTTTCAGATATATGCTGCTTCTGTCTTCAGGGATTGTGTGTGTGTAGATTTTTCAGATATATGCTGCTTCAGGGATTGCGTGCGTGTGTGTGTGTGTGTGTGTGTGTGTGTGTGTGTGTGTGTGTGTGTGTGTGTGTGTGTTTGTGTGTGTGTCTATACTTGCTTTTGATGCAGAAGACTGTGGGTTCAAATCCCGCAGTATGCAGATGGATGACTGATACTGTACTGTGTTGTACTTTAAAGGGAGTGGATGCTGCAGTCCTGTGAATGTCCACCTCTGGAGGAGTTACCTAGTAACTATGAACCTATTTTCAGTTTGCCATCCATTCCCTATTGCGATATTACTAGCTTATCTTTTTTAATGTAACATAGGCAATTTATTCTTCAAGGGTAACAGGCATTTTGTAGATGAAACAATGAAATATAAAGTTGTCTACTATTAGCAACCTCTTCATTAGTTACAGATCCCTTTATTGTAGAATTATTTAGATGACTTTACTCAGAGATTTTGAATATTTACTGATATTGTTGGATTGTAATGACAGAATTTTGAATGGCTTTTTATGGATTGTAATTTTCTGAAATTGATAGTTTTTACATTATTGGTTTATACATTTTGTTTTATTGCTTTACTAAAAGACTGTTCAAAACTACAAATGTAAAACACATACTAACAAGTGGTGCTGTATTATACAAGGAATATAATTTAATACAATCAGGAATCAAAGAATACATACATATATGCATGTCCCTAAAGATATGTGCAAGGAGCCTGTGATTTTAAAAACAAACCAAAGTTAAACGCAATCCTCCATTGGCCAGATGCATTTTCTTTGAATCTGAGTTTTAATGCCGTTTCAATGAATGTGAGTTTCAAGGGCAGAGAAGTTTACTGCTCATGCAAAGTCTGTTTTCATTGCAAGACTGTATTGTTTGTTTAGCAAATGACTCCATGTTTGTGCTATTTTATTTCAATTTCTGTTTGAACAGTGTTTATGGTAACTGAGGAGAAATAGCCAAGTAATGGAGCACTGGAGTGGCTGGAGAGGGGGCTGCTGCTGGAATGGCAGGTGTGTTACAGACTATCCAGTCAAGTAAAACAAAGCTCATCCCTGTCCATATTCAAATGCAACTTAGATCTAAGGATGGGTAATAGAAAATGTACTCCAGGATTGCCCCTCGTGCCACTGATGGATAGAGGCAGTTCTTAAATGCTGCATCGCTTACGTGGGTCCCCTCAAATTATCTATGGTATGATCAGTTATTTTCACTAGGGCTAACGTACATTTATCAGCCATGGGATAGGAAGACCAATCAGAAAATGTTAAGTCAAGCACCAAAAGGGATACTGGCTAAGTGTAAAATGCCCTCTAAGTGAACCTTTGTTGTGGTAGTAAATAGTTTTTAAAAAATTGCCGTTTTTAGATCACTAAGTGCCCCTCTTACCCCTCCCAGTCTTCAACAGCTTCCAGCACCTATGAATGTGCCTGCTCAAGTAGTCAAGTTTTTAGCTATAACTGAAGTCTGTCAAATCAGCAAATATCAGTCAGCAGCTATTTTCACAGATTCTCATTATGCCTATGGTGTAGTTTATGATTTTGGTACACTTTGGAAAGAAAAGGGTTATTTAACATCAGCAGGGACAGTTATTAAAAATGTTTTTTTAATGAATTGTTAGATGCTTTATTATTACAAGATCTCTGTAGTGAAATGTGCTGCACAAACAGGCAGATGATTCCTCTGTTACCAAAGGTAATACTTTGCTGATATGGTGGCAAGACAGGCTGCAATGTCTTATCCTGTTCAGACTATATATTTGTAACAACTGAAAGAATATAACAACTTTTCTTTACAGGAGTTATTGTCTTTTCAAGGCCAGCTGAGGACTCTGCGAGAAGGAGGTAGATACGTGAATGCTGTAGTCACTCTCTGAACCTTTTGTGGCAGTGTGGCACAATCCAGATGGTTGAGTATAGCCCTCACTAAATTTCCTAAATCAAATGGTAGAAATCTACCACCTGTATTTTCATTTGGGTAAAATGCATTAATAAAAGAAATTTCCACTGATTGGCATGCTCCTCATCTCTCAGACCTTGTTCAAACATTTTGTAAATATTTATAAAATTTGTTTAGAACATAATGTTTCTAAATCAATACCTATACCTGTTCAATCATTGTAAAAGCTGGGGACCCTTTTGTCCCCTCAGTGGGACGTTAATGAACTCCCTCAAGTGCAAACATTTCATTATGTATTGGTGGTTGTTGACATTTTTTTCTGAATGAGTAGAAGCATATCCATGTATTACGAATGATGCATACATGATAACAAAGACTTTAGCAACCAAACACATCCCTATATTTGGGTCTCTGCAGCATCCGGTCTGGCCAGGGCTCCCACTTTGCTAGTCAAGTAATACAACAACTTTGCAGAATGTTGTTGTTCTTCTTCTTTCGGCTTTTCCCGGTTAGGAGTCGCCACAGCGGAACTCCGGTCCACTAATGATTGGCAGTAGATTTTTTTACGGGTGCCGAGATGCCAGCTTGATGCCCAACTTTCAATGAAGGCATGCCCATTCTACCTACGCATGTCTTTCAAACGCCACTAGACCGTGGGGAGGACATGCAGACTCCACACAGAAGATGCTGCAGCTGAGAACCGAACGGCAGAACCTCTTGCTGTGAGGCAAAAATGCTACTGCTGCATCACAATATTAAGTTACAGTTCCATTGTCCCTGTAGACTATAGCTTTCTGGGATAGTGGAAATAACTAATCTGATAATTAAGTTTAGACTCGACAATGTTTGTGAAGAAACTAGTATTACATGTTCAGAAGCATTACCTTTAGTTTTATTTAGTATTAAAAGAGCAATTAGTGCCTCTAGAAGGTTGTCCCCTCATGAAATCCTCATGAAAATGACTGCTCCCCCCTTCCTAAGAATTTAGTATTGCAAGATATTGGTGAAACCATGCTTTTGTATTGTAAATCCCCATGTTCTCCTTTGCAGAAATACCATAGTGTCATTCTGTATGCAGGTCAATGACCAATAGGATCATCATAACCTGCGTCTCAGACGTATACATCAAAGTGCATTCACGAAGAAACTCACTTAGCCCCAAATGGAAAGGACCATACTTGAAATTGCTCACAGCTGCTACTGCCAGCCATTGTGAGGGCCTCCACACCTGGATCCATGTATTGCATGCCAAAAGAAAACTCTCTTATGATGAGTACAATTAAGAAACCACTGAAGTCAGACTATGTGAACCAGCACAACCTATTTCCAGTCATACTAGAACACAAACTGTGGACATCATTGCATTTGGAATTGACAGCCTGTGACATTTTGTCATCCAAACCAAATCCAAAACCAATTGTGAACTGTTTGACATCCAACCTGATTCCACATCTGCCATCCAGATAACATCCAGAATGGAATGCAGTTGTTATCCTTGCTACCTGACCAAAGTTAAAGCCCATGATTCTGCTGCATCATCCTGGTCTGATTTAACTTTCAGTGATTCTTCTTCAACCTCAACATTTTTTCTTGCTTTTGGTTCCAACATTACTGATTCATCCTGCCTTTTGGACACTGATTTAGACATTGCCTTATCCAGACATTGTTCTGTTTTGAAGTCATCTGCAATTAAGGCCCTTGGCCAATGACTTTTTGTTTTTATCGATTGCATTTGCACAATGAACAATCCACCCAAAATCCTTGTTTACAATTTCTTCCAAACCCTCTCCAGCCTCAACAAGCTCGTTTTTCCTATGGACCAATCATATTACTGTGTTTTCCATCGTTATTTATTTTGTCTGCTTTTGTCATCCAGAATACTAAGTGCTTCATCCACTGCGACCATTGGAACAATAAGTACTGAAGTATTCTTATAAACATACATATGCCTCTCAACCTCTTAGAGCAAGAAATCTGGACAAAGCCGTAAATAACAGAGGGGACAAGGGCCCAAAAATAGGAACAGTTTTCAAATATTGCTTTTACAAACTTAGAAAGTTGATAGACTAACAGGTTTTGCATTAGCATGAATTTTCTGAAGGATATGAAGTCTGAAACTCAAATCCCTGCCATTATTTTCTAACTTCAGTAATTTAAAAATTATTAGAATCCAGAAGGAATGTCATATTACAACTGCATAAAACTGAATCATTGCCACTCACCACTCTTGATAAAAATCATAGTACAGTAGAAGAGGAAAATAAAGTATTGCAAGATTTTAGTAAAATAGATGATAATCTATACAAAGGATCAGAAAACTGTGAAAATACACAGAGCACAGAATGCTGTACTGATGATTATTTATAGTATTCAGATTATATTTTTGTTCCATCAAGTCGTAGGCATGTTTTCTTTGCAATTAAGACTTTATTTTTGAAACAACTGCATAGCAATTGTTCATGTAGGGGACAGAAAGAAACAGCATGCAAACCATATCTGATAGCAGGTGAAAGAGTGTCCATTCATGTGAAAAACTGTAGTCATTGTCCAGTCATAAAAAGTCATTAAGGTATAAAAAGTCATTAAGGTTTGGGTAATGCTTTACAGCATCAGATGGGGGATTGTGAAGGGTTAGAAGAAAAGAGAAGGGGAAATATTAGTGCGTGCATGCATGCCATTTCTAACATGCTTACATAAGCAAAATTAATGTTTTTCTGTATGTTTCTGCTAATTTGCTTCCTGTCTAATTTTAGAAAGTGCTGATAGGGTTAGAAAGGTATAACATTTTTTCTGAGTAGAAAGTCTGTCATGGAACTTGGAACTCATATTTAATATGGAATGGCATAAAGAAGCAATCAGGAGATCTTAGCAAAATTAATGCTGTAGTGTTCTATCACTTTGGACAGTAATTGTTCTATAACTGTGAAAAATAATGTTGCTTTTAAGGAAAGAAAGTATAAAAACTGATGCTTTCTATAGTTTGAGCAGAAAGGACCTGGATTTCCTAGTCTACCAAATATGTGTTTCTCTGTGCAGTAAAGGAGATCGTTATTCCCTGCTGAACTGCCTTGTGTGAAAGTTATTTGGTAACTTAACAAAGGCTAATAATGGTGGCCTAAGATAGCGGACTATACACACATTGGTTTACATAGTCCATTGGACATGTGGGAGAAACAGAAAAATGAAAGTTCTTTAAAACAAATCTTGTTGCGGGGTGTGAAACAGTCCTGGCAGATGGCCCATATGCTGAAAGAGACAATATTGTGACAACACTGCAGCACTGGGATTTTGCAAACTCTACAATGTAGAAGTAGCTGAGAAACATTTGAAATATAGACCACAAAGCATTGTCGAGAATAATGAAGTTTGTATTATATGGGATCACCCATGACCAACAGTTCAAAAAATAGATGTGAGAAAACCAGATATAGTAGTCCATGAAAAGACAAAAGTAGCAATGATCATTGAAATTGCTACACCTCCAGTGTCTTATGCACAAAGAAACACAAAGCCATAAAATAGCAGCATTTGCAAGCAGAAACTAGAGTGATGTGGAAAAAAGATACCCAAACAGTTCTAACAGTAGTAGGAGTGAAAGGTTTAACAAAAATAATTTATAATCATACTTAAATATGATATTAATTCATATAATCTCATAGGAATTAAATAAGGTAGAAATGCTAGACACAGTGCAGGTGCTGCAGAGTACTATTGGCTAACATCAAAGACTGAAATAATACTAATTTCATGACCTTCAGTCGTACCCTGACTTAGGAACGGGGTCCATTTTGGTCATCTTATTAAATATCCAAAACACTTTAATTAAACCATGGTAAAAATGCAATACAATGTAACCGTGCACCTTGCAACATTTGCATGAACATCTTTTAACAGGATGATAAAGAGTTACCCTTTATATAAATATATATGTGTATACACATATATGTGTGTGTGTGTGTGTGTGTGTGTGTGTGTGTGTGTGTGTGTGTGTGTGTGTGTGTGTGTGTATATATATATATATATATATATATATATATATATATATATATATATATATATATATATACATATAGAGAGAGAGAGAGAGAGAGTTAATCAACAGTGTATGGAAATTGTAATGTCCCTATTAACATTTGTAAGGTGGGCTTATGATCCCTTTAATCCATCACTTTGAACTATGTCCTTCCACTTCCCTTTTACTTGTACATATATGAACTTTGTAATTGCACAAATGCAGCCAGAGTGAAACAACCAGATATGTATAGTTTACTGAAGAAAAACTGACTGCAGTACTTTACAATACAATTGCAAACTGATGAAATAAACACCCAACACAAACAATCAGCAAATAAAACATTTGCTAAATAGAACAGTTTCTATATATATATTCATCCTAATATTAGACCCTAGATAAAGGATATGGTAGAATATATGTCTGGTATATTGTGTAGCTATATATTTTTTACTTATCTACACTTGTGATGCATCAGAAACATTTATATGCACTCTTCACTTATCATTAACAGTTTATATGCAAACTTGGTTTGTCATCAGAGCTACTAAGATTTCTCATAATCTATCACATTTGCAGTACTCACTAAGAGCTAAATTAAAAGTTGACCTGCCTCAAAAACAAAAAGTACACAATTATGCCTTCTGAAAATGCCCTAGCTCACCAAAAACAACCACCTAAACCTAAATCCACACTAATTAAAAATAATAAAATAAACTGGAACATGAACCATATTTTGCATTTGCTACAATGTAAAAAAGGTATCTTCACATATTGGACACACAAAATACACACACCTAACCCAAGGAAATAATACTACCATCTAAATCATCCCCAAGAGATTAAATCCTTTGTTATTAGAATGAAAATATTAAACTTAAGAAATAATAAAGTAACAGAAATGAAACATTAACCACAACTAGCCAGTCCGACAATGGCATTTCCTCAAAAACAAATACAATTTTAACTATCTAAAGTAATAAAATCACAAAACCCAGAAATTCTAAGTATCAGTTAGGATAACAGGTGCAGACAATCTATTAACTGTTTACTTTTGTAACAAAAGAGAGAGAGAGAAGCTAGATAAATTATGTCATTTAATACTCTCGGCTTTGACGAAACAATGTTGCTTCTTATTTACTTATTGTTTTTTTCTGTTCTAATTGGTTCTCCTTAAGTGATATGTTTAGTACATTTTTATTCATGAGTGTGTACTAGGCTAATGGCCCTGGGCCTTTATAAGCATAGCCCATAGAAGTGGCCTGGCATTGTGCCGCCCGTCGTTAGTTTCCAGTGCCTCTGTTGAGTGGAGCCACTGGACTGATCCCGGGGTGAACTTTCTATTTCCCATCCACTCATCAAGATTTCACTTGAAGAGGGCTGGTGAGGTGCTCTGCTTGACATGTATGGAAAGTCTATTCCAGAGCATGGGTATTCTCCGGGTTATGAACCTGTCCCTCCAGCATGTTCTGTTGATTGTGGTAATGAATTTGATGTCTCTGAAGTGTGTGGTGTGGAGGGATTGGGATTTCTTTAGATGTAGCATTTCTAACAGAGCTGGGTCAGACATGGCTTTGTAAGTCAAGCAGTGATCACCTTTTAGTAGATGAGATGAGACAGAGAATAGCTGGAGGTTTTTGAGTCTGTCCACATAGGACATGTGTTTACGGCCTAGGATCCTCTTCATGAGGTACTTTCGTGGACTCTCCAGCTGTTGCAGGTGTCTAGTGAGGTATTTGCCAAGTGGGGCATTGTACTCTATGATTGGTCTAATGAGAGAAGAGTAGAGAGAAGTGATTACCTCTTACTTTCTGGATGCAAAACCCTTGGTAATGAGATGTGCCATATAAAAGGACTTTCTGACCACAGTGGCAATGTGGTGGTTGAAGGAGAGGTTGCTGTCAACCTGTGTCCCCAGATCTTTTATAATGCCTTCAGTGTTCAGAAGGCTCCCACCATATTGCTGTGCTTTCAGTGTGTTTTTTCGTATATCTTTGTACCTGTATTAGTTTATGTTAATCCTTAGAAAGCCGCTCTGCTGTGGTTCCAGATGTACATATTTTTTTTAATCATCCCCCTGTTTGTGGTACTTCATTATAACTAAACTATAAAGATAATACATTTTAACATAACCATCACTAAACTACATCAGAAAATGAACTGATGCTGTATTTTAAAACAGCAGTAGAAGCCTCACTATTGGGAAACATCATTCATAAAGCTATGCAAAATATCCAAATCCCTATTCATTAAAAATCTTTAATATCAACCCCTTATATCCCATTTCCTGCATGGAGTCAGGGTTTCATGTCAACTGTTGCTATCTCTCTTGATTCAATGTCACTTTCTTGCTTTCTACACCAGCCATGTATAGCTGTTACAGGTCTTGTCTCAGACAATCTATCCATCCATCACTTAACTGGACATCCTCATTTCCTCCTGCCTTCTTTCTGTCTCTGATAGGTTCATAGTTTCATTGGTGAATACCGAGCTAACAGCCCTGAGTGGCCATTTTAAGCATAGTCAACAAACTGAGGTCAGAATTAAACCCTATGCCTTATGTTTATAATGTAAAGACCTTAACCATTATGCCACGCTCCCCTCCCAAAGCTTCTTCTTCAAATTATCTTCTGCTTTTATGGTCATGTGATTGAATCACTGTAATTGGTTCTCCTTGATCTTCTGTGCCACTGGGGTTACTTTGTCATCCTCTCTGATGTCTACATTTCATCTTCTGTCCCACAGTGTGCATCCTACTGCTCATGTGAGGCATTTTCATTAGAAATATAGGCAATTAACATAGCCTATTGAAGTCATGAGGAAACACTACTCTATATAAAAACACAAAGAAATAATGGGTAAATGGAATACTTGGCATCTGCAGTAAGTGGAGGTGACATGACACAGAACTTGAGTCTCTGTATATTATTTAAGCAATAACCGATGACATGGTGTGGTATATTGAAGATTTACCCACAGTTGGAGTGGTTTAATCATGAGGACAAAGCCCGAGTGATTAAATAAAGCCAACTGTGGGTAAATTTCAATATACCACAACTACAGAGTCGGTTATTGCTATCATACAATGACATTATTTAAGAAAAAAAATACTTACTTTGCTTAAATAATGTCTTTGTATAACAGTGCTTTACTGTTCTTCTGCCGGTGGTGGTATACTGCTTCCTTGTGTTGATGTACTGCACATAAGTATGGGACTTGCATTCCTTTGCATACCCAGTACATCAATGCTTTGAAACAGAAGCAACGGAGTAAAGAAAGTCTCTGTTGCTCTGTTTTTTTTCCTTTTATTTATTAAAAAAAAAAAAAGTTTTGGACACTTTATACCAATGGAAAAAAGTCTGGGCAACCGGACCTTTTTCCATTGGCATATTGTGGGATTTACAATGGACACGCTAGCCAATCAGCATGCACATTTTGGAATATTAATGGGGGGTCATTGTATAATTAACAGTATAGTTGTATAATACAGATACACAACAGGAAATGATTTAAATGAACATGTAAATGTTGTCAATCTTGATGTGGGCATTAGGCAATATGACTATGTGCTATTTCATTTCACACAGCCCAGAGTGCTTTATATTATTTGATGATGAACTAATGCAGTGAATTGAAACAATGCAGCTTTTTCTCATTTTGTTTGTCCCATAGTCTGTTTTAGTCTGACAGGGAATCTATTTTAATGTAGTCTGGTCAGGAATCGATTATTTGTGAGAAGGTAACCAAAGAGCCAAATGCACTCTTCCCAATTATTATTCATCTTTTTGAATGTCATTATCTGAATATGTGTTAGGTAATCTGGCTCCTTTTATGTTCATAAGAAATTATGTTGTTACAAATCTTAGTTAGAGGACTCAGAGGTTAAGTCTACAACACAAGCACATGTGTTATTGTGTAGCAATACCACTTCCTGCCCCTTGTCACAAGTGGTAGCTCCTTGTTTTGTAACCAGTAAGCCAATATATGTGCACCTTCACAGACGTTGTTACCCTCATCTAGTATGATTGCATGCAAGAGTACATCAGACAGTTGATAAAGTGGCTTATGCATCCTTCTATGGCCAGATTAGCAAACTGATAGTATCTTCATTATGACCAATCATTTTGTCTGCCTGTAAAGATCTGGGGTTTAGGCATAGTGTGACTCCTGCTGTATTTATTTTGGATGCCTTCCTTCCCTTCCTAAATTGTCAGATTTAATTGGGTCATGTATTCCTAGCCCATTTAACCTATTTGCAGACCCTTTGGAACTCCTGGCTTGATGCCATCTCAAAATGCCTGCCATTCATCATCTTTAAAAAAGTCACTCTGCAAGAAGGACTAGATGTGTTGAAATCAGTTAGCACAGCTGAGCCACAAACTAAATTTCTTGTTGATGAAACTGAACTCTAAGTCATAATAAGGATAGTAGAACCCAGATGCAGACCAAGGCATCGCCTGAATATGTGTGCAGGTCAGTCTAAATCTGAGAAGCACCATGGAGCTGAATTCATTGTACAAATTAGTTCTGAGGTCTCTCAACCTCAGGACTAAGAAGAAATTATGCAGCCCTTGGAGTAAACCTGTGAAAAACAACTTATGACTCATTCCTTTCAAATCCTTTCCCCAACCAAGAGTTTTATTATACGTCTTGCAGTAAAATTATATTACCAGCATATAAGACAATAGCACAATACACTGTAGTTTAGCAGTGAACCTGAAACAGTTTATGCAGTAACAACTGCTGGGATAAGTGAACAGGTACACCTCAGCTATTATAGTGCATCTGAAAAAGCAATTATTTGTTGTACTTATGGTAGCAGTAGATGGGGAATACTGCCTTCACAGGAATTGCTAGGCAACTACCACTATTTACAGAAGCATGAATTAAAACTGCACATAAACAGAGAAGAAAGTACCATAATACTGGACACTAATCACATGAAAGCTAAAATAAACCAAAATATCTAGCTATTACTCCATATCAAGTCTTTTTCAGCAAAACCACCATCTACATACAAACATTTTAGTTTTAAATGAGTAGATCCAAAAGAATGTTTTTATACTGAATGATTGGGGTAAAACACTCACTATTGGCAAGGTTATGTGAATATGTTGTTATTTTTGAATGCTACTGAATCCATTGGTAGATTTTGTTATTCTGATAGCAAATGTTTCATAATCACATTTCTTAGTAAAGTTTACTGACTATCTCTGCTGTTGTTTTGCAAAGGCTGGACAGAATCTTTTTGAACTGTGACACGATTTTACTCTGGTATGCACTTCGACAAATGTTTCAATGGATTTGCTGTTATTTGTTAACTTTTTCTTAACATACTGACATGGATTTGAAAGAATTCCACAACGTTAGATTTTCACTATCACCATCAGTTTTAAGAATGTAAGAAACAGATTCTTTGTTACTGCAACACTTAGAGATTGCACCAATCTTATATAAATGTTTCTTCTTATTTATATTTAGGCTTTAGCTGTTTTGCTTGCATATTCTCTCAAGTAGTTTTATGATATGGTTTCTTTGAAAAGACAATGAACTACAGGATGTGTTATCATGCACTTTTAATCTGTCTTGCTTATCTACAAACAAGTATATTGTAAATCTAGACAAGCTTTTTGGGTCACCAAAGAAGACTAAATACAATTTCACAGAGGATAACTGCACCCACGTTTCACAACATTAGAAGTAAAAGTACATCATTAAATAATACAGAGGATGTTTTAAATAGGAAGTCTACATTTGTAGTTTATAAAGTATGTTGCAAAATGTATTTCTATAATGATATACAGATTTTTTAAACTATATTATAAATTTGTTCTTACAGTATAAGTTGCTGAAAATGAAGTTTTTATGTCTAAAAGTTTAACATTGTCTGACACAAGTCCAGATATCACATGCAGGCATGTGGAACTGTTTATTTTGGACTTTCTAAAGAAAGCTCTCTTCTCACACACACTGAGGAACAATGGGAGCTTCACTTATTTAGACAGGAAGAACATAAATGTAGTACTGCTCATACTTCTGGTAAATGGGAGTGCGTTTCTTGCCACATAATTATTTGATTACATTATCCTACCATACTGGACATTTGATGTATTTATTGTTTTGCTTATGATTGAAGTGAACAGTTTTCTATATACTGTGATGTAATAGGTCAGACAATTCCTTATTCGTGACTGGGATGTTAGTGTTCAGGAATATGGGGTAAATGGACCATTTATGGCTTTTTGAAAAGGTCAATTAAGTGTAATAGATTTGTTCTGCTGAAGGCCCTGAATCTAGATGGAATACTGGAAATATGGAGCCTGGTCTTGAGGCATAAAACGATGGCTAAACTATCTGATTTACCTAGGGAAGGGAATACCTGTGGGGCTGAGTAGATAGCAGGCGAGTAAGTTAAGATAAGCTCTAGGAGGTTTAGGACTCCAGTAGGGAGACTAACTTTTTTGACTCAAGGATCTTTAAAAATGCTAATGTCAAAAAAGGCTTGGACATTACAATTACTGGATACATAGTTGGACCAACTGATATGTGCATAATTAAAAAGTGTTTGGTTTGACTTCCAGTTGAGGGAGAATGTTTAGGTTTTCAATATGTTCCTGTTGGTTATACAGAGGAGCAGCATAGTTAATGATAAAGTAAAAAAAAAAAACGTTGTTGATGTGTTGAGAGTGATTTGAATCTGTACTAAATAAAGGCTGAAGTAATTTAGGATGAGACACATGGGTATGAGATCTTTAAAAAAGGATGCCAGGCCCCTGCTACAACTGCTAGTCATCAACTAGTGATTTGAATTGAGGGAGTGCTTCATATTGATTGGAATCAGCTTTCAGTAGCAACACAGATGTATATGTCCTTTGGGTAAAGGAAAGTATCCAAGTCAGACATTTTGCCTCTGAGGCTTCTTGTGTTGAAAAGAGCCATCCAGGTGTCTGGCAGATTACAACATTCCAGGCTGGAATTTATAGTAATTTTACTTTGTCTAAAAAGGCACTATGGGGGTAGAAAAGGCTTTTGCCAATATGAGAAATCTCTCAAATGAGAGGTGCAGCCTATCCCTGGTGAAACAGGAAGGTTTGTCTATGATATTCTCCCAGGTTGTCACAAAATAATCCCTCCTAGAATGACACCATTATAGTATATTTCTATTTTATAATTGTAGGTGATGGCAGAATAGTGATCAACATAAGAACTTTCTTCCTCCTTAAAAATTTACAGTGAATGCTCCATCATATCTCTGCATCTCCACCAAGGTGGACTGCCTTAGACACCAAACCTAACACTATCGATGACAGAGTCATATTCATATTTTGGATGCTTAAAGTCCTGGAGAGCCCCACTGATATCCCTAATGTTGCTACTGCTGCCTGAAAGACATCTAACAGTCCTTTGTCATTTGCCAGTTAAGTTAGAGTGGAGTCTGACAATAATTTGGAAAATAATTTTCTTGGGTGGCAAAAGTCAGGGTACCTTTTTGGCTGGGCTTGTATAGGCCCCAGGGCCGATAGCCTAGTACCTACCTATGAACCTATGAACCTATTTCCAGCATTATTATCTCTTCTAGCTGTACATTCCATCTGCCTTTTGGTACTGCCATTTTAGCTTGGTGATTTCTTGTAATAGTATGTACAAATGTAGTGACAGAATAGGCATATATGTTGGTATACTCATGTAAGTAGTCAAATGGCTTCTGTGATTAGTAGGCTATATAAAACTGAGGTAGTAGCATCCTCTGAGAGATATACCTGTCTTCCAAATAATTCTTTTGATGCTGCAGAATATTTAGATCCCTAGACCAAGTAAATCTGATGCCAGATGACTTGTTGTGCAGTAAATCCATCAATAATTGGTAAGGGGATTCCTTATATGCCAAACAAAGGTCATCTCTTAGCAATCTATAGGATACCGAGTATAATGACAGCAGTCTGTAGGATACTGAGTATAATGACAGCAGTCTGTAGGATACCGAGTATAATGACAGAAGTCTGTAGGACACCGAGTATAATGACAGCAGTCTGTAGGATACCGAGTATAATGACAGCAGTCTGTAGGATACAGAGTATAATGACAGCAGTCTGTAGGATACTGAGTATAATGACAGCAGTCTGTAGGATACCGAGTATAATGACAGCAGCCTGTAGGATACGGAGTATAATGATAGCAGTCTGTAGGATACCGAGTATAATGACAGCAGTCTGTAGGATACCGAGTATAATGACAGCAGTCTGTAGGATACTGAGTATAATGACAGCAGTCTGTAGGATACCGAGTATAATAACTGCAGTCTGTAGGATACTGAGTATAATGACAGCAGTCTGTAGGATACTGAGTATAATGACAGCAGTCTGTAGGATACCGAGTATAATGACAGCAGTCTGTAGGATACTGAGTATAATGACAGCAGTCTGTAGGATACCGAGTATAATGACAGCAGTCTGTAGGATACTGAGTATAATGACAGCAGTCTGTAAGATACCGAGTATAATGACAGCAGTCTGTAGGATACCGAGTATAATGACAGAAGTCTGTAGGATACCGAGTATAATGACAGCAGCCTGTAGGATACGGAGTATAATGATAGCAGTCTGTAGGATACCGAGTATAATGACAGCAGTCTGTAGGATACCGAGTATAATGACAGCAGTCTGTAGGATACTGAGTATAATGACAGCAGTCTGTAGGATACCGAGTATAATGACAGCAGTCTGTAGGATACCGAGTATAATGACAGCAGTCTGTAGGATACTGAGTATAATGACAGCAGTCTGTAGGATACCGAGTATAATGACAGCGGTCTGTAGGATACCGAGTCTAATGACAGCAGTCTGTAGGATACTGAGTATAATGACAGCAGTCTGTATAATGACAGCAGTCTGTAGGATACCGAGTATAATGACATCAGTCTGTAGGATACTGAGTATAATGACAGCAGTCTGTAGGATACCGAGTATAATGACATCAGTCTGTAGGATACGGAGTATAATGATAGCAGTCTGTAGGATACCGAGTATAATGACAGCAGTCTGTAGGATACGGAGTATAATGACAGCAGTCTGTAGGATACCGAGTATAATGACAACAGTCTGTAGGATACCGAGTATAATAACTGCAGTCTGTAGGATACAGAGTATAATGACAGCAGTCTGTAGGATACCGAGTATAATGACAGCAGTCTGTAGGATACTGAGTGTAATGACAGCAGTCTGTAGGATACCGAGTATAATGACAGCAGTCTGTAGGATACCGAGTATAATGACAGCAGTCTGTAGGATACTGAGTATAATGACAGCAGTCTGTAGGATATCGAGTATAATGACAGCAGTCTGTAGGATACTGAGTATAATGACAGCAGTCTGTAGAATACCGAATATAATGACAGCAGTCTGTAGGATACTGAGTATAATGACAGCAGTCTGTAGGATACCGAGTATAATGACAGCAGTCTGTAGGATACCGAGTATAATGACAGCAGTCTATAGGATACTGAGTATAATGACAGCAGTCTGTAGGATACTGAGTATAATGACAGCAGTCTGTAGGATACCGAGTATAATGACAGAAGTCTGTAGGATACCGAGTATAATGACAGCAGTCTGTAGGATACTGAGTATAATGACAGCAGTCTGTAGGATACCGAGTATAATGACAGCAGTCTGTAGGATACCGAGTATAATGACAGCAGTCTGTAGGATACAGAGTATAATGACAGCAGTCTGTAGGATACCGAGTATAATGACATCAGTCTGTAGGATACTGAGTATAATGACAGCAGTCTCTAGGATACCAAGTATAATGACAGCAGTCTGTAGGATACTGAGTATAATGACAGCAGTCTGTAGGATACCGAGTATAATGACAGCAGCCTGTAGGATACGGAGTATAATGATAGCAGTCTGTAGGATACCAAGTATAATGACAGCAGTCTGTAGGATACCGAGTCTAATGACAGCAGTCTGTAGGATACTGAGTATAATGACAGCAGTCTGTAGGATACCAAGTATAATGACAGCAGTCTGTAGGATACCGAGTGTAATGACAGCAGTCTGTAGGATACTGAGTATAATGAGAGCAGTCTGTAGGATACTCAGTATAATGACAGCAGTCTGTAGAATACTGAGTATAATGACAGCAGTCTGTAGGATACTGAGTATAATGACAGCAGTCTGTAGGATAGCGAGTATAATGACAGCAGTCTGCAGGATACCGAGTATAATGACAGCGGTCTGTAGGATACTGAGTATAATGACAGCAGTCTGTAGGATACCGAGTATAATGGCAGCAGTCTGTAGGATACAGAGTATAATGACAGCAGTCTGTAGGATACCGAGTATAATGACATCAGTCTGTAGGATACTGAGTATAATGACAGCAGTCTCTAGGATACCAAGTATAATGACAGCAGTCTGTAGGATACTGAGTATAATGACAGCAGTCTGTAGGATACCGAGTATAATGACAGCAGCCTGTAGGATACGGAGTATAATGATAGCAGTCTGTAGGATACCGAGTATAATGACAGCAGTCTGTAGGATACCGAGTCTAATGACAGCAGTCTGTAGGATACTGAGTATAATGACAGCAGTCTGTAGGATACCGAGTATAATGACAGCAGTCTGTAGGATACCGAGTGTAATGACAGCAGTCTGTAGGATACTGAGTATAATGAGAGCAGTCTGTAGGATACTGAGTATAATGACAGCAGTCTGTAGGATACCGAGTATAATGACAGCAGTCTGTAGAATACTGAGTATAATGACAGCAGTCTGTAGGATACTGAGTATAATGACAGCAGTCTGTAGGATAGCGAGTATAATGACAGCAGTCTGCAGGATACCGAGTATAATGACAGTGGTCTGTAGGATACTGAGTATAATGACAGCAGTCTGTAGGATACTGAGTATAATGACAGCAGTCTGTAGGATACTTAGTATAATGACAGCAGTCTGTAGAATACTGAGTATAATGACAGCAGTCTGTAGGATACCGAGTATAATGACAGCAGTCTGTAGGATACCGAGTATAATGACAGCAGTCTGTAGGATACTGAGTATAATGACAGCAGTCTGTAGGATACTGAGTATAATGACAACAGTATGTAGGATACCGAGTATAATGACAGCAGTCTGTAGGATACCGAGTATAATGACAACAGTATGTAGGATACCGAGTATAATGACAGGGCTTTAGTTAGATCTTTTCGGATCACACATGAGAGCTGGGGGCATTTTCTAGCTACTAGGCTTCTGCGTCCTTGCATCATCCTGTTAGGTAGTGCTGCATCACATAGTTCTATACAACACCGTACTCACAGAAAGACAGGAGAATGCATTAGTGCCTACCCTGGGCTTAGACAGGTGCACTGAGTGGCATTGTTTAAACACTGATCAGCGCTGGATGCTACAAATGTCTTGGGTCTGCTCACTTCTACACATTGTTGCAACACTCTGCTCTTTTGACTCTCTTCCCTGGTCCACTTAGTGCTCTCTCTCTCTCTCTCTCTCTCTCTCTCTCTCTCGTTGTCTCTTTCTCTCTCTCTCTCTCTATATCTGTCTCTCTCTCTCCCTATCTTTTAAATACATCAAACACTAGGTATTATATTAGGAACATCACAGAGAGTGCAGATGTATTTCATGGACAAATAGTATGCCTACAGCAATTGCTGAACCTGAAAATATAGCCTTAAAAGGCAATCTGAAACTGGACACACATGCACACTGTGCCACTCACAAAAATAAGATAAACATCACTAAACAGCAAAATGCATAAAAGAAGGATAGGAAGGTATTTGCTGATAGATTCAGTCCACCACATGTTTGATCTTCTGACGATAAGCCAACTTTAAATTGTAAAGAAGCCCACACCCAAACCATTGCTTTTATTTTCTGCAGTCAAACTTACCTTCACATTTTACTCATCTTCAGCACTACAACAATCCTTTCTTTATATCAAATTATTTTTCTCTGTTATTAAGACTTACTTTTTTCTTCAATCTCCCCTCAACTCTAAACTCTTCATTATAAATATTGCAAATAACTTATAAGAAACATTGTTTGGAGTCAGATGCACCAAACTGTATTTTATTAATATTGCATTATGTTCCCACAGGAGTTTTTATTCCAGTTGTTTTTCATATCTAACTTACCTCTATCACTTCTGTTGTACTATACAAATATATTTTTCTCTTTGCATTTTTTATATTCCATGCTAGGTATGAAAAAGGTGCATTGAAATCAGAGCCATACTCTGATAAGCAGTTTAACTAACTTAACTAAACACACACATACACACACACACACACACACACACACACACACACACATGTACACACACACACACACACACATGTACACACACACACACACACACACACACACACACACACACACACACACACACACACACACACACACACACATGTACACACACACACACACACACACACACACACACACACACACACACACACACACACACATGTACACACACACACACACACACACACACACACACACACACACACACACACACACACACACACACACGATATACATCTACATGTGATTTGGGAAATTGCCACTTCACCTGTTGTAACCTGTTACAACATAAAGAGGGTATAAGAAGACAGAATTTATTCACACACACACACACACACACACACACACACACACACACACACACACACACACACACACACACACACACACACACACACGGGATATACATCTACATGCGAGTTGGGAAATTGCCACTTCACCTACTGTATGTGTTTGGGATATGGGAAAAAGTGTACTCAGTGAAAACCTGTGCAAAGAGAGGCAGTGTGTGAAAACTGCTGCTAGGCGTTAATCCTAAATAGTACACCATGATACTGTTGTTGATAGAGAGCTTACCAGTTCATCAGGATGTACAGCACATGGGGAAGAATTCTATATATGTCAAATAATCTCTCTTTCTTACTTGTCACCTTTTGATCCTGAAATTGTTCAAACTCTCATTAAAAATAATGACACTGATGTCCTTGAATTTGGGTGCTAATCTTTCTCTAATAAGGATGTCATCAAACATGTTTTTTATCTTGTAAGGGTTGTATAGGAGAGATTGACTACTATTAGTATGAATTGTGTAAAAATGTGGGTTGATGGCCATATTACACTCTCCCCCCAAATAGAATTTATTATATAGATCAATCATAAAAAGAGTTTCTAAGTGGCACGGTGCAGATACTGTTGCTGTTATTAGCAGCTTTGATAAGTTTGTGCAGTTGCATTCAGTAAAGAAAATCTGCCTTGTCTGTCAGCATAAATCTTCTAAATCTGAGTCTTAAATGTCTCACAATTTATATTTGCCACTCTATATACTATCCATATTATCAAAGGCAAAAATGTCTCGGATTCGCTTTTTGTGCTATAATAAATATAATTTTGTTGCTATAATAAAGTGGCCAAGTTTGCCACCAACTCAAAAACTAGAAACCATCACTCTCTGTCACTAAAAAAACTAAACTGGCTAGAATTCCACAACCACCTACTATATACCCAGCTTCTGACACTCCATAATATGGTCTACAAACCCCTAGCCTGCCCAGCACTGAATAACATCATTACACCTTACAACCCAAACAGAACACTTAGGTCTACAGATAAAGAACATTTCTCTATATACAAACCCTCTAAGACTGCAGGATAAAGCCTCTACTCACACTATGTTGAAAAAGCATGGACATCTCTTCAACTGACTTTGAGAACTACTACTAACCTAACTACCTTTAAAACTGTACTGAAACAACGCATGTTCAACTCCTAGCTGTGCCCTTGCTCTGATCCAGGCTAATCTCTTCTCTAGATCTGTCCTGACTGCAACTCTCTTCTTTCTCTGTCTTCTCTGCACTTCATACATTCTGTATCTTTCACTTTCTCACCTTTATCAATTACTTATAAAGTTTACACCTACCTTATATCAAAGCACTTGATTACTTGTAACTCAGATAATTTGTTGATATCTGCATAAAGCTTATAGTTCCACATCTATGCATTACTTGCAACTCATGTAACTTTTATGTTATCTGTGCAAAGTCTATACATGCCTATATGCAATTCAAGCAATTTTATGCTTATCTGTATAATGTTTGTACATGTCTGTTTGTAATTGGAGCTTTTCTCCATGGGCCTCTAATGAAAATGGGTTCTTTCTGATCCAGTCAGACCTTCCCGGTAAACAAATGTCAAATAAATAAATAAATTGTGAGCACTTTTTAATATATCTGCTCTTGTATGGATTTGCTGTATACAAGCTGTGTTGAATTTTTGCTTTATATAAAACAGAAGCCAGAATACTTTTCTTTCATGAGTTGAATGTATGCCACAGAGGTTCGAAAATATTACTCACTCATTAGTTTGTAGCTAGATTCTTATTAGACTGATTTAGTGGACCTTGGTTCACTTTTGATTTTGTTCATTGGTGCATGGCCTCTTGCCAAAAAGAATTATCCAGGAGGGAAATGGAGATAACCAGTTTGTCTAGTATTATAAGTGATATTGCGTAAGATTTACAAATTCTAGCAGGTTTTTTGTTAATGCTAGATGGTAATGTTAGCATTTTATATATATATATATATATATATATATATATATATATATATATATATATATATAATATATTTTTTTTCTAACTCATAGGAAGCTCAGACCTAATCCTAACCTTCTCACTAACCTTCTCACAGAAGTACTTTGCCTTGAATAATTCTAAGAGCACAAGCTACTCCACTCATCTTACAAACACACACCAAACTATAACATATAAATCAAGCTAAACTATATTCAAAACTCAATATTTCACTATGAAGTTAGTGCAGCTGAACAATAGCTGTGACCTTAATGTACCTACCCATCTTCTTACACCCATTAATGTTATCTTACACTGCTATAGAGTGAAATGTTACTGTTGTTATTCTGAATATTCAATTAATTCTCCACATGGCCTCATATTCCTTATTCTAACTCTCTTATTTAGTCTGTCTCATACCAAAATTTCTGATTCTCCTATTGGCCTGTATTGGCTTATGACTCTCTACTGCTTTACCATACTATTGTTTAATCACAGTCAGAATTTACTCGCTTATGTCACTCTGCAGAGAGAAACCTTTACCTTCTGCCAATACTACTATTTTTTTCTTTTCATACCAATTTTGCATTTATCGGAGATATATATATATATATATATATATATATATATGTGGGTTCCTATCTATTCATCGAACTGTCATTACAGCGACACGCACTTCATCGACACGAAAACATCGACTCTTCAGATCATCGAAATTTCAGGTAAGCTATCCTCCCCCTCGCAGGACCCATGGTAGCACTTGTTTTTCTGGTACAACGCGTATGGTTCACATCACTACCTACAATTTCCCTACACAACGTTGTTATTTACTTCGCAATATAGCCACAAGTGCTACCATGGGTCCTGCGAGGGGGAGGATAGCTTACCTGAAATTTCGATGATCTGAAGAGTCGATGTTTTCGTGTCGATGAAGTGCGTGTCGCTGTAATGACAGTTCGATGAATAGATAGGAACCCATATATGTGTGTGTGTGTGTGTGTGTGTGTATATCTTTCTCTTGCATACTTGTTTATCTCATATTTAGCGCATATATTTTTACAGCTTCGCTTAATATTTATCTTCTTCTGTTACTATTGTCTATTCTATTTAAAGTGATATTGATCTGTTTTGTAATTTGTATTCTGTGGAGCTTTTCTTCCCAGGCCTCCCCAACTTGCCCAGTTGGAATTTCATGGCAAGCAACTGTCAATAAACAAATAAATACAACTTCTCAATGAGCTTAAGGTTTATAAACAGATTCCCCTAAAAGATGAGGGTGATGCCTTATATGTTAGGTATGTGATGCTACTGGAATAATGTTTGCTTTCTGTAACTGTGCAATTAGATAGTTTACTACATAATCTGTATAACATAAATGGATTAATTGTTTTGGTTACTGTAAGCAGGACCTCAAGGGCTATGGTTATTAGACTGTTGTTCGCCAGTATTCATATCACGTCTTTTTTTTCATTATTTCCGTCAACTAGTTTAAGTTTCTTGATGTGAGATATTGTCTTCACTTATATCCTTGCTTTCCATACTTTCCTAAGTAGTGTTCCAGAGACCAGATTTTGTTGATCCCTGGGCTTTGTCTTGGTTCCTGTTTTCTCCATTTTCCTTGTTTGGTCAAGGGGTAGTTTCTTTACTCACTAGTGGGAGTAGGGAGTACTGAACTGCCTGTTTGTCCTCAGAGGAGTGGTTTAAGGCAGTAACTTGTAGTTTATTGGCCATTTTGGGTCATTTCCTGTCTTTTCCAGCCCCCTGCTATAAAGCGCGCATTAGCGCGATTTAGCGCGATTTAGCGCGGAGTTGCCACTGTTGCACACTAGGGCAGCGCCGGTTAAGCAGGTTTAAACTATTCGGGCTACCTAAAGTCCACTCTTCAAATTTTCCCTTGAAACTACCTTCCTCGACCTATACTACTGATCTAATCAGCGTATCCTATAACTAAAAGGATCATCTCTACTTGACTCTAAGTAGACTATTCTCTATCTGTTAAACCTAGCACTTGCTCCTACAGTACTTATTACCTTGATACGGCACTCTTATAGATAGCACCCCAAAAAGGCAACCCCCCATTTCTCGGTCACCCACATCCCCCGGAATCTTTTTTAAAGTTTTTGTCTATCCTTCTAGCATGTCGAGGGATCAGTTGCTAGTGTCCTCTCCTGCTCAGCTGGTGAACCTGGGAATATTGAGGCAATGTTACAATTGCCTCATGTACACAGACAACCCTCTCCTCCTCCCACAAAACACAAATACATGCGAGAGATGCAACTATACGGCCAAACTGGAGGCTGAGCTCTCTCAACATAGGACTGGCAAGACCAGTCAGGAGGAGAAGGTTACCACACACACTATAGACCCAGTCTCACATAGTACCATTACAACCTCAAATCATACACATAAACACACAAAGACATACTCGGAGGCTCTGATCAAAAATCTACCAAAACAACAGAGGCCACCAAAGCAGACACCCAAACAACCACCACCTCAGAACACAACACCTGCAACACATAGACCTCACAGTCAGAGTGTCAAACAGTCACAGCCCTTAAGGCCAAACACAATGCCAGACACACTAGTCATTGGTGACTCCATAGTCAGACACACTGACGTCCCGCTCACCAGACTGAGTAAGGAAAAGGTCACAGTAAGCTGTCTGTCGGGCGCTAGAATCCGCCACATAACACAAGCACTCAGGTCTCTCAACAGCAGGTACAAATATGACTCAGTCATTGTCCACGCTGGTGTAAACGACCTGAGATGTACCTCCTTGGACTACATGAAAAGAGACATTGAGGAGCTCTCTGATTATGTAGCCCAGGCAGGTATGACCCTGACCTTGAGCAGTATCCTACCTTCACCAAGAATGATGCCACAATACAGAGATAAGATGATCAGCTTTAACAATTGGCTTAAACACTGGTGTCATTCAAAGGGGATCCAGTATCTGTCTGCCTGGGATGACATGCTGGACAAGCCACGCTGCTTCAAGGGACGGCTTGCACCTGTCACCCTGGGATTCCGGATATTGGCAAAGGCTCTTGCCACCCCCATAGTGCCTTTTTAGGCAAGGCTCAAATTCTAAACCTACCACCCTAGAACACAAAAAGGAAAAAACTAAGGGTAATGCTGCTCAATGCCAGAAGTCTAAATCTCAAAATGCACGCACTCGAGGCCCTTCTCAGTATGGAGAACATCGATGTCTGTGCTGTGACAGAAACCTGGTTCAAGGCTCCTGAGAGCACCCCAGCTATCAGGTTTTACCTCATATCATGCGTTCCGGCCCCAAAATCAGGAAAATACCAAGAAAGGAGGGGGGGTATCCATATTCATCAAGGACACCCACACATCAAGACTGGTGGCAACGCATGATGCATCGGAGACCATCCAGGTGCAATTAACCGTAGGCAAGACTGCTCTGCAAATTGTAGCATGTTACAGGCCACCCTCACAAACTCAGGAACCTCACATGGCCTTCCTGAAAACACTAGAGGGGATAAATGTATCACCAAACACCATCATACTAGGTGACTTCAACTACCCAAATATAGACTGGGAACACTACTCAAGCCCAAACACCCTAGCCCAAAAGTTCCTGGAATTCATAAACTCAAATGCCATGGAACAACTAGTCACCATTCCCACAAGAGGAGATAACATACTTGATCTCATCATCACGAACATGGGAGCACAATGTTCAACACCGAAGTATACCCCTCACTGGTGAGATCAGATCACAAACTAATCTCGCTGGAGGTCCTCATCCCACCCCACCTGAAATAAAAAGACCACAGTAAAGAACTTCTCAAAAGCCGACTTCACACTTCTAAAGACTAGTGTGGTCTCCTTTAAGGCCCCGAGGCATGGAAAACAGTACTCAAGCCGCTGAATCACTTACAAATGCCTTCTACCAGCACCTGCAGGACTGCATGGATAAGGCAATCCCAAGCAAAACAAAGACTCTTTGTACCAAAGGCAAGCGTCCAGTCTGGTGGACCCCAGCCATAAACAAACTCTACAACAAAAGGAGGAAGCTACTACAAGATAGAGCAAAATCCTTAAAAGGTAAGACACCCTTGATCACTGTAAGTAAAAAACTAAGAGCTCTCATAAAAGTATCCAAAGCAAATTTCGAGAGAAAAATAGCTAAAGACTCAAAAGACAATCATAAGGCCTTCTTTAGCTATGTTAGAAACCTAGGAGGAAACTCCCAGATATGCTCAGAACTAGTTCAAAATGATGTGAAGATTACTGATCCTACAGACATTGCCAACATACTGGCTGACAGGTTCAGTGCAAACTTCTCCCCTCCCCCAAAAGGAGAGATATCTATACCAAACGATTGCAGCCCCCCAAACATCTCCAGCGCCCAAGTGAGAACTGCTCTCTCCAAAGCAAAAAACACAGCATCCATGGGACCTGATGGTGTCCCCGGCTGTGTGCTCCACGAACTCAATGAGGAATTAAACCCACAGCTAGGACAGCTGTTTAATCAAAGTCTTACCTCTGGATACGTACCCAGGAGTGGCGCACTGCAACTGTGGTCCCACTTCACAAAGGCGGTGCCTCCACCGACCCTGGAAATTAACGCGCCATTAGCTTGACAAGCCTTATCTGCAAAGCCATGGAGAGGATCATAATGGACCTCATAAATAAAGACATAGGGAATTTGCAGACTTTGGATCCAACCCAGTTTGGCTTTGTCAAAGGCAGATCATGCCTTTTAAACTTGGTTGACTTTTTGAAACAGTCACCAAAGCCATTGATGAGGGAAAGGCAGTCCATACAGCCTACCTCGATCTGGCTAAGGCCTTCGATACAATACCCCACTCGGGTATCATTGAAAAACTCATCAGCTTAAATGTTAACCCATACATCACAAGATGGGTTGCAAACTGGCTGAGTGACAGAACCCACAGGGTCAGAGTTGCTGGCGCCATGTCAGACTCAAAGCCTGTCACAAGTGGTGTCCCACAGGGCTCAGTCCTGGGCCCACTCTTGTTTGGCATCTACTTTTCCGAAGTACAAGCAAACACAGGAGGGTTACGGCTGACAAAGTTTGCAGATGACTGCAAACTGGGCGCCATAGTAGAAAACACATCTGACACAGATATCCTTCAGAAGGGTCTCACAGAAACGGATAACTGGTGCCAGAGCCACGGCCTAAAGTTAAATGCCAAAAAATGCATAGTCATACCCTTCGGGAAAAACAAGGTTACCCCTAGCTACCGAATAGGTGGCAATCCACTGAGCACAGAAGAAGTTATCAGGGACCTGGGGACCCAGGTTGATAGTAGTCTGTCATTCGACACCCATGTAGCTAAAGTAGTTAGGAAGACCTCCTACATTGCCCACC